>NW_015151151.1:94547-106119 GCF_000732505.1 Cyprinodon variegatus | reverse complement strand
AAAAAAAAGTAATTTTCTGTTTTGTTTTATTCTTGGATCGGGCTTTAAAGGGTTAAAAAAATATATATTTTTATTTTATGTCTTAAAGTTCTTCTCATAGAAACAATCGTATTTTTTGTCTGGAGAGAGAAAGAGCTGCAGTTAATGCTTTATATGCACACAGGATGTTTATACAAAACAGTACGTAAATATTCTTATTTTAAACATTTAGAGCTTAAGAACACGATTAGACTGGAGCTAAGACCTGAATGTAAACATCTTTTAATCAGCAACATTTAAATGTAAAAAGCACATTAACTCAGATAATAAAACTGTTTTATTTAAACATGATATAGTTTTATGTAACTTATTGATGCATAGTAGCCTTTTAGACAGTTTTTCTCTCAATAGAAAATGCAAGGAAAATCTCAGAAGGAAGGCAACCAGGAAACGTCATTAACCAGGTTTTATTTTAGTTTTTTACAGCACTAGTGGCTCGTTTTTCTGACAGTAGGCTGAGAGGAAGGGGGGTATAAGAGAGGGGGAGAGAAATGCAGCAAAGGACAACAGGCCGGATCCGAGCCCGGGTCACCCACGTCAAGGACTAAGGCCTCTGTACATGAGTTGTGCGCGGTAACCGCTGCGCCACCCGCACTCCTGACATGTAGATCACTTCTAACGTCGACTGGTTTGCCTCTATAACTTTCTAGATTCTCTACAGTGCCATCCATACTGGGTTTTTATGTGTCATTTCCTTTCACATAAACATTTTTTTTTTAAATAACAGTGTGAGAATGAGGTTCTGGCAGAATTAAGGAATCTCTTTATGTGTAATCTGATCGTTGTTTCAGTAGTTTTTCATGTTCTGTAAAAATAAATGAATAAAACATGATCTGTGTAGTTTACAGGAGGTAACAAGGGCTGATCAGCCTCTCATGACCGCTTCCCGACCCGAAAATCAAACATGTTTTAAATTCAGTCGGCCGTGGTAAGGTGGCTGTGGAGAAATCCTGCTATTGAAGCTGTGAGCTGATTTACCAGAACCTGGAGCACTGCTCATGTGCAAACAAGGGAGTTCTTCTTCTTCTTCCTGACTGAAGAGTCTGACCAGGGCCATCTCTTAGGGCCGAGCCTGACGTGTGTTTTTTGGATGTCCAGTATGAGCAGGTAGATCACATTAGAGCATCGGGTCGCACAGTGTGAGAACAGACATCATGAGCTGTGAACTTTAAACCCTGCAGTTTTGTCGTATGGTTTGAGTTGTAGCTGTGTGCAAAGATTGTAAATATCACACAGTGTATGCCCGGATTAAGCTGTAGATTCCTCTCCCTATAAATACAGAATTCTCTGTTAAAAAATGCAGATCATTGTTTAACAGGATCCTCGTTTAAAGGATATGCAATGTTTGTTTTAAAAAAAGCTACTGTGTCTAACGGACCTACTGAATGATTTTTTTTTTTTAAGCACAAATCTATGTGAAAAATTGGACTAAATCAGTGAATAAAACAACTGATTGGCTGTAAGGAGACAGAGGACACTGAGTTCATTGAACAACACTGCTGACCAGGTTAGCTCTGGGGAGAATGTGGCTATGGTGACTGAAACAGACCTTGAGTAAACTCTCTTTGTGAAACAGAAAACTGAGTTTACTTGATTTCAGGCTTAGAAAAGTTGAGAGTTCTCAGTAAACCTGCTAAACAGACCCAGATCTCCACTCTGGACAATTTTCACAAAGACTGGTTCAATATGTGAATCAATTGTTGTGTTTTTGTTGATAGCGGTTCCGCTGAAATGTTTTCACAATGTGCTTCGTAAAAACATAACAATCTAAATAATTCATGTTAATTTTAACACTACAGAAAAATCAACTCCTTTTTTCAGCTGCTAATCTTATTCCTTAAATACCAGATATGGGGAAAGTCTTTCACACATTTTTTTTTTCTCCAGTTGGTCAGAAGTAATTTAAAAAAAATCTGTAACTTTTCAGCTTTTAACCCACAGATAAACACTGTTAGCTGTGAAAATAGAGAAAGTTGTGTACCCTAGTTCTTCTGCTATAAAAATGATCCGTCTCTCCAGAACAGCAGCAGCAAACACCTGCAGCACCTCCTCGTCTGTCAGGCAATCGAACAGCGTGCAAAAGTTGACGTGTTCCAGCCAAGAGTCCAAAGGTCGGGTCAGATGGATGATCTGTGGGAGAAAACATTGCAGTCAATAAAAAAATGGTCGACTCAAACCCCATCAGACCAGACGCATCGTTCTGGACAATTTAGCTAGGGTGCCACACACTTAACATGGCCGCTGACTGGAGGCGGCTGGCTTATTTAAAAAGATTATTGAACATTGAAGAAATACTACAAATATAGATGTGATTTTGGGAAAAAGGCTTTAGTAAAAGTCAATGGTTCCAGACGTGTGATAGCAGGGGGGGATCTGGTAGAAATGAATAAAATGAACCATTTATGAAGGAATGTCTTTATATATTGATGCTCCATTCTGTCACAAGGTAAAATAAACAGTTAAACTTAAAATAATGCTCCGGCTCAACCGGCTTCAGGCATTTTTAATTTTTCAATCACCTTTTTTTTTTTTTCAGATTCTTTATTTAGCTTAGTGTGGATGTTGCCTCAAAGTTCAACAACAATAGCTCCAAAACGTTGAAGTTTATCACACTGCCAGCCAGAATCATCACTGGAAATCGGTGGAGAAGCTAGTATTTTTATTAATGTCTCAAATTTCCTGATTACGAAGGCTGACTGTGAGGAGATGACGCGGTCTGCTGATGCGTTCTTTGTTATCCGAGAACCGAGCCAGAACTGAATCGCAACAATCCCTATTGATGAACTAGTAACATGTTAGCGCGGTTCGGTTGTGTCTGGCGCAGTCCGGTTCAGTTGTGCGTTTCCATTTACACTCAACAGTTATCTCGGTTTCCGTGCTCGGACCGATCTCGGCACAGTTTCAGGGTTCCTACAGCATAAGGCAAGACTTTTTAAGACTTTTTAATGCCACTTGAAATAAAAATTTAAGATCAAATTCACAAGAAACACACGAAAAACCTGCTATAATAACCCAAAGGTTTATTATAACATAAAGCACTGCACTAATGTTTCAAATTTTGAAAAGCTTCCCACACAGGAAGAAAGGTAAAAACAACAATTATTTAACTGAATTCACAAACTTTGTTTTAGCAGGGAACAAAACAAATCAGTTTTAAAGCCACAACATAACCAGAGCTAAGTCTTTTTTGCAGCTATTTTTCTTTGTATGGTTTTCTTAGTATGTTTGATTTGGTGATAAGTGGAGGCGTTGCAGAGACAAGGGTGGAACCAAACTGAGAAATACCGGCTGTTTCTCTGTAACTCCATTTTGACGCTTTGTGTTTCGCGCTTCGCATGTGCGACTCCACTGCCTTAATTCCCATCGTTCTGAGCTTGAATGACTTCTTGCACAAAATCCACTGAGCCTCATGTATGTTCCCTGGTTTTAGCCATGGAGAAAACTCTTGGCTACATTTACACTTGTTCATATTTTCCAGACAAAAAGTAAATGGCGTATCTCCCAAATGTCCCGGCCGCAACAGCGCTTTTATTGGTTCCGCTAACGGAACGGAACCAATAATGGCGAGCTGTTATTTTTTTTAAAATACAATTACAAAATGTCAATTTTAATGTTTTATTTAGGTTACAAAAATAAATCATAATAAAAAATAATCCTATTTAGGATGTTTTAAAAATTAAGACCTACGAAAGACTGATTTAAGACATTTTAAGACCAATTAAGGCCTTAGTTTTATTTTGAAGAATTCAATGCCTTTTAAGACTTTTTAAGGACCTGCGGGAACCCTGAGTTTCAAACAGGTAGAGTAAACGGGGCTATAGACTATTTCAGTTCCATTTTACCTGAACTACTGTACAACTAAATCATGAAAAAAATTGAACAGGCAGGCTTTAAAAGAATTCCAACACTTTAAATTCACTTATAAGTGAAAAAATATCGCTTCCATCAGTTCCTGCTCGGCTTTGGTTTGAATTTCCCCAATATTGCTTTGAATGCTGTGTAAGATATTGACTACTAGTTTCTCTCTCACACAACCATCAAAAAGTTCCTGCTACCATTCCTCTCATCTCTTACTTTGGATTTTTTTCTATGATTCTGTTTAAACTTTCTTGATGACAGCTTAATTGTTTTTATATTTCAGATATTTGAAGCTTCTTTGGTTGATTGCCATTTGTTACTACCGTATTATTTACGGTCCATGTTGGTTCTTCCTCTGAAAGCTGTTTTATGTATGTGGCTCAAATTGTGCCACACGAAAATTGATCAATAGATCGAATTGTGTGAAGTTAATTAAAGAAGATGCAGGTAAATGGGAGTATTGTCATCACTTGCTTGTCTCAGCATCGATCGGTAAATTGCATATTAGCAGCAGAGGCATATTGAGAAGCACAGGACCTGTGATTCTTCCTCTGGCTGTGGGGGCTGGTCACAGAGAGGAACGGTCAACATGAGTAAATACTGGAAATGGCTGTGAGCTGTTGAAACACGTTATGTGAGCTGAGGCAGAGAAGGGTTAATCTTCCACTGAGGTGGTGGTTGGGTAACAAGGACAGGTTCAGACACAGCGCTACACAAACACCCGCCTCCAAGATCTTATATAAAAGTCATACAGTAATCAGGTTTGATTGGAACTGTTCTGCAGAATTTCTCAATAAAAAACATTCTGTTTTTTATCTCTTGGCTTGTTTGCTTCCCATTTCTAAAGCTTGTTGCAGAGGGAGTTCCCTCATGCAATGCATATTTTAGGCGCTTTGAAATCCTGAACCTTCTGTCTGCAAAATAAGCAGCTGACTGCAATGAATTTATTTTGTTTTAGCAGAAAAATGCCATAAAACACATTTTGTTTCGTTTTAAGATTTTTCTGTGAAGCTGAAAGTTAGACTGACTCCCATTTAACCCATATATCAGTCTGTTCCTGTTTGGCTGTGACTCCATCCTGGAGAAACATTAGCTATGCTGCTGCCATCAACACCTTTGTTTATAGATGTTCGAGCTCGGCCTGTTTTTCAGAGTAGTCCTGTTTCTCTGACTATAACTGGCTGGATGTGCTCTCTTCATCCTCTGACATTGGAGCTGACTCAGAACTCGTCTGCCTGGCTGTCTGTTTCCTGGACGGAGCCGCCTTTAACAGTTGCTTTTTGTATCCCTGCTTCTTCCTCCTTGAACCCCAGTTGGCCTCAGCAGATGGCCGCTCACACCTTGCCTGGTTCTACTGGAGGTTTCTTCCTGTTAAAAGGGAGTTTTCCACTCCACTGTCGCTGCAAGCATGCTTAGTGTGACATATTGCCTTTGAGTCATCCTGCAAAAGATGTATCGATCCAATGTTGATATTGAAGAAAATTCTAGATTGGTTGTTGGTTAATAATGGCATTGGCAATTAGCTCCATTTCCATAAAAAATTTGAAGTTAGGTAAAAAAATCTCTATAATAGCCGAAAAATGTAGCCCTTTATGGGAATATGTCTTTTATTCAATAAATACAGTCAGTATCTATTTTCAGGATGTGATTTGTATGACTGACTGTTTTTATGGCTTCCTGTTCTGACCTCATACCAATATAGTTTCCTTTCATGATACACATGTGCACATAGAGCCTTCTTGCTTGTAGAGCGGAATTTGTTACAGCCTCCAAAAATAAAACAGCTAATGATGACAACATTAAAGCAAACAGATGTTTTGGTAGTGGAGTTTTTTTAATCACACCCTGAGCTCACACCTTTATTAAACTGTCATTTAGTGGCTAAAACTTTCTGATGTCATTAAGAGTAAAAGACAAACTGATCTGACTGCTGCACCCCTCTGTCTGCATGACGCAACATGATGTCTTTGTTGAGTGCAGTCAGTGTGGGGAAAGATTAGTCTAGCAGGTCAAGTGGGAAACTTTAAACCCACTGAATTTTTAACATTACTCACGTTAGTAATGACTCGATACCAGCAAAGAAAGAAAAGGAAACCATAAGTGGATTTAATAGATGAGTCTTCATCTAAAGGGACTTTCAGTTTCACTTCCAGACAAATCTGAGATCATATCCAAGCTGCCTGATGATCAGCCTCATTAATGAACACTGGCCTGTTTCCGGATCTCAGCCGTAACTTTGACAGAACAATGTTATCACCGGCTGATAAGGAATGCACGTTCAGAGCCTGCTGTTTGGAAACGTCTTGGAAGGACGGGAACTTTTCCTTTAAAGCTTGCTGAGGCCGTCCTTATCTGACTGAGTAAGCAAAAAGGAAGAGAGCTGTTAACCAATATGAAGTGCTGCTTGCATTGTCATCAGACTGCAGTTATGTAAAAAACATAAAAACCTGCTCTTCCTCAACTACTGTTTTAAAGAGTCATGATAGGAATGAAAGAGAAACAAACTTTTGACATTTTTATCAGCAGAAAAGAAGAGCGGAGTGTAGAACAGGTGGGGGAGGGGTGTGTGTTTTTTTTTTTATGGCCTGACCTCAGTGCCCGACTCAGGAATGAAGCTCTTAATCTCCACTGTTTGACCGGGAGCCGGGAATGAAGCCTCTCTCAGCTTCTGCATGAATGGGTAGATCAAGGCCATGGAGATCTGCCGCCGCTTCTCCACTTCATCAAATATCTGCACAGAAGATGTTGTTACACGCAACGTTTACATACTTTACACTGTTGCTAGGATCCTGCTTTCGTTAGTTGCTCCAATACAAGTTTCCAGGATTGGACAAAAGATATGCACTGATAATCAGGCTAAAGGAATCCCTTACCTTAGAGAAGAGGCCGAAGCAAGCCAGTGAACTGATGATACAGTAAGCCTCTGGAGGCCGAGCTCCTTTTCCTTTTGGCTAAAAGTGGGATGACAGTTTGAGAATAAGCATTTTTTTTTTTATTGTTGCAGGAAGTATTTACAATTTGAAATAATTTACGGAGTTTAAACCTCAGACTGACCAGTAACCTTCTGCAGTATCCATTTCTTCTACTGCCATCAATCTCAGTCAAAACAAAGGAGAAGGTCTCACTGCAAGTTAAAACAAAAACCTTAAATCTTTATCCAACTTTAGCCAAAATAAAACAACATGAGTTGAATGGAAGCAGTTACCTGTGATACTCTGTTAAAGGAGCCCAGTTGATGCCCTCTGGGAAACAGAATAGAGAGATGGCCTTCAGGGTCTTCTCCTCGTCCTCCTTTTGATATTTGGCCATTACATCTCTCTGAGAAGAAGCCAAGATTGGGTCAGAAACATGCCGCATAACATATACCTTTCTCTTTGTAAATTCCTTAATTCTTTGTAGAGAAGTTGCAGCAAGTCTTCTTCAGATCAGGCATCAGTTTCTAATTCGTTTGATTTGGTATCAACATTACAGTAAACAAGTATTAGCTTGTTTTGGTACAACAGCTGTTTTTTTTTTGGTATCAATCATTATCTAATTCTCTGAGAATTCACTATAAAAAAGATTTTCTTAATACCAATGCCCCTTAAGAAAGCTTTTATTCAGAGAATAGTAAGGGTCCGGGACCGGAACCTTGTGGAACACCACAGCTGTTTGGACTCCAGAGCATTTGGTTTGTAGACATGTGTTTTTCAGCACTTTTTAGACTTTTCAGCACTAAGATGCCATAAAATTTACAAACTTGGTTGACCTACTGTTATTTTCAGAGTTAAAGATTAATTAGTTGACAGAGAAGTTATTTGATCTGTAAACACGTCATAACTCATCCAAAAACAGTTTATTATGCATTCAACATATGCATGCTAAAAAATATCAAGTTTACTAGTTTTTAAAACTAGTCTGAAATGCTGGACATAAGCATCACTAGATTAAATGTATAATGTAAGAGATTAGAAAAGAAACTGGTTACCTTTGTCTCACCCTTAATGTATTTTAAACTCTTATAAATGTGTGTACAGATCAAATAATAATGTATCTATAAACTATTTATTAGTCATCAATAGGTGGAGTCTTATTAGAAAGTGGAACCAAAACAAAATATAAAAACATTATTAGATGTCTAGTAATAAAATAATTAAATAAACAACAACAGTACGAAAATAATAAAGCAATAAAAAGACAACATTACAAATGGAGTTAAAACGGGGAAAAAAGCATTTGAAGAGAAGATTTAAAAACAGGAAGTGAGTTGGACTGTCTGATTTGCAAAGACAGCTTTTTCCACAGAATGGGACTGAAAACGCTCGGTCACCTTTCGACCTCCTCTTTGACTGAGACGACCAGCGCGAACGGATCTGCAAACCTGAGTGAGCGTGGGGAGCCATGCAGCTGGAGCAGGTTGGACAGATACAGACGCGCAAGGCCATGTAAACATTTAAAGCAAATAAAGAAAAGTTCAAATTATTCTGAAAATTAATCGAAAACAAATGCAGCGATTGCAGAAATTAGTGGCATGTTTGTTGGTATCATTTCAAAACAGTGCAGATGCATTTTGAACAAGTTGAACTCAGCCTGATTTTAATAGCATTGCAGTAATCTAAAGGAGTTTTATCAAAAGCAAGAAATAAATAAAAATCTGAAATCGTTGCCGTGTAAATCATTGTTTGGCTATTTTTCTTGAATAAAAACAAAAACAGGACTTGATAACAGGTTTAATATGTGCATCCAGTTTAAGATCATTGTCCAGTCTTACAGTTTGTTGCTATTCAATCAAAACACCCAGGTCCTCAAAGCACTTGTAAGCAAACTCCCATGAACCCTAAGGTGTGCCCTGTGCATAGATGTAGTTCATCAAACATTTTTTTTATTTTGATTATTAACCACTGACACTAACGGAGCTGCTTTTCTTGTTTAATCATGAAAATAAAACGTCATACCCTATTTCAGTCCCCCACATGTAAGAGGTGCTTTGTGTGTCCTAAGGTTCTGAAATCAAGTTCTAAAGTAGATAAAGTTGAGGTTCTTAGTACGACACTATGATACTTTTACACTTTAAACAGGGTCTGAAATTAACACTCGCCAAATGCAACAACATTTTTCATTTAGCGAGTTAATGCCAGTACACCATTTGCCACAAGGAGTAAATGTTTGAACCACAGTTGCGCAGACGCAGGGGGGGGATTTAGCATTAGGCAATACCAGCAGTTGCCTAGGGCCCCAAGTTCCAGGGGGCCCCATAAAACTGTTTACATGTATGGTTAATACAACTATTCCTTATTTGTGCACATTAACAATGTTTTTCATAAAAATCCTTTTGCTAAAATGCCATCATTAAGTGTGTTATTTACTTTTGCCGTCGCCTTTTTGGAAACACAGGAAGGAGCAATCAGCTAAGTGAGCTTAGTGCTTGGAAAAAAATCTTTCATTCCTTTAGAGACAGCATGAAAAGTCAGCTGAGTACAAAACAGAGAGGAAAATAAGAAGAAAAGGAACAAGAGAGGGACAAAACCTAGAACAGATAATGGATGTCTACTCTATTAACATTTCTCTTTCTGTATAATGGGTCTGTTTTATGTGTTGTCTTCTCCATTCAGAGGGCCCCCCGCCTGTCTTTGCCTAGGGCCCCAAATTTCCTAAATCTACCCCTGTGCACATGCTAAGCTAATGAGCTGCTCAGTATGAAGCCAATATGCAAAAGAGAACAGACACGATTAATTTGCTGCTGGCTGTCAGTCGATGACACTGGAGAACATCCGTGAACACGGATGCAGTAAATGCTGCATTCACTGCATATTCATGTCTTAGTGGAAACATCCCAGGCTAAGCAACTGTGAGCGCACCGATGGCTTTATCACAAACACACAAAGATGAAGGTATTTTGCACTGCCCATGCCACTGGAAGGAAGGCTACGCTTTTATTTATGGAAAATATAACAAATGAAATCCATCTGTTGCTTTTTAAATGGTTTTATTTATGGCCACTCCAGATAAAAATATTTAGCTATTTGAATGAAATCTAAACTACAACTTTATTTAATGAAACTTCATTACCTTTTACTGTAACTTTGTCTCCATCTAACAGAAATAATATTTTTCTTAAACATATATGAGAGAAAATTGTTTTGTTTTAAATTATGCCTGGCCGGTAAATAATTTTGTCTTCCTGTCCTCATGACCGTGAGTCAAATAGGTAATTTTGGACTCTGACTGTAAGAATGCTCATTTAATATTATGAAATAAAAAAAGGTTATTAAACTTAGAGTCATTTACTTGATCATTAGTAGCTCTTCGGTAATGTGAGATCAGATAAGGACATTCCTAAAATAAAATAAACATACATTTCTATCATAATAGAGATTGTGTTCCAGTTTATTCGTGAAGTTTTCCTTTCAAAATTTTAATGAATTTTAATTAACCTGTTCAACTTAGACTAATACTGATTAAGTATCTTAGTCCCACAGTGTTAAAAACAGGCTTGTGTTGATAAGCAAACGACATGTTTAAACTTGTATTTCACAGCGTGACTCACCTTAGGAAACTGGTAGGTAATCTGAGGTTCATAGCTGCTGCCATCTTTGTTCTTTTTAAGGCTGACCACCACTAGATACTCAAAGAAGTACTGGCCACTGACCCGGCGGGGTTGCATGGACACATTGTCAACGACTGGCAGGTTCTGCTCCGCCTCAGGCTCAGGGTCTTTGACTTCTACACAGAAACACAAACATTCACTGATCTAGTGAGCTGAACTGAGATGTTAAAGATGAAAAAAAAAACACAGAGCTACAATCAGGGCATTAAAAAGAAATTATTTTTACATGCACTTCATATTCTAACAGACAAACAGGGGATTTAGACTTGATAAGACACCTTGAATAGTAAGAACAGTCACCATGTTGGATTTTTTGGGAGGTTTTCTTGCTTGCCGGTGAATAAATGTGAATGTGCTCAGTTATGGAAACCAGCAGAGCAGATTTAGATCAAGGTTTGATTGACACATTGCGTTAGCATCACATTAGATCTTTGCATGTCTCAGTTTGAGCCTCTGGCTCTTGAGGATTGAAGATTGTTGAAAAAGATCTGATGAGTTGCAAAATAGCATTTGCACATCATCATCCATATTAGTAGGAATATTTAGACTATAAGAACCTAAACAGTGAGTTTATAACAAGCTCAAATGTTTATGCTATGCATATTTAATCAAACATTTTAAAAAAGCTATAGTGTTTTTAAAGTTGCTAAGCACTACATGGAATGTTTGGGGGTATTTTTATTACGGTCATTATAAATGAATGTGCTTGTTACATCCCAATATTACCTGCCTATCAAGTGTCAAGACTAATGTTTTTCTAAGCAGTTTATCTAATTAGGTCAGTTCTTCTGTCATGATAAAAAGTTATCATCTTCATTATGTACATAACAAAGATTTGGGTATGAAATGGGAGCGCAGACAGAGCGGATTATTGCTAACAGAGAGCTCTGTCACTCTAGCCTGACTCTGCCAGATGGATTTGCTCCGCATATCCATCTGGAAACCTTCCGTTGAAGTAATTTTGGGAAGGTGCGAAAATACTGGTTAGCTGATTGGCCTATGTTGGTGATAGATGGGCCAAATAAACCAATCAGATCAACGAAGCATATGACGTAACAGAGCGACGACGAAGAGGAGCCAATTGATAGA
>NW_015151151.1:91184-93798 GCF_000732505.1 Cyprinodon variegatus | reverse complement strand
GATTGAGGCTTTATAGAGTGGACCAAAACAAAACCTTTAACCCTTAAGGGACACCCCTTTCAGAGACATAGACAGGCTTTACAGGCTATTACAGGCTAATAAAGAAACCAAACTCGCTCGTTACGTTCAATTTGCATGTTTTCTAAGCCAAAACAAGACTTTGTTTCGATTGAAAAAGCTTCCTGGATGGGAAGCGAAACATCTTCAAACTTGGAAACAAAGTCCAGTGGATTGTTTTTTATTTTTTTATTTTTTTGGAATTCCTTTACAGGAGTGAAGGAGAGTATCTGCTCTTCTACAAACTAAGGAAGAGAAAATGCTTTCTTTAAATAATACCTAAGATCTCCAGATAACACATGACGCACTAAACAAAAGACAATAAAACAGTGGAAACATTCAGCTATCTGAGAAGGAGCTGTGTTTGTCCTGTAGAATGGGCTGCAAAGCTACTCATGGAGATGAAACGTTAGCATTAACAGAAAGAAAAAAAAAGCGTGTCCCAGGAATAGCTGCTGTTTACAGTAAATGATAACAGTGCCACCTCATCGGGTCAACATAAGAGCGCACCTATTATAGGCCGGTGAGCCAGAAGGCTCGGCTGAACAGAACATCCCTCTGATGGATTTACAGCTGAACTCACATCTTTTTGCCGCTGCTTCAGATTCAAACAGCTTCTATTCTATCACCAAGAGCTGAGAAGCTAAAATGGCAGTTTGTTCATTCTTTTCAAACTTTGTTAATTTAAAAGAAAAGGAGCAAATTTTAAAAGTATTCATCTAGAAGCAGAGAACTCCCTGTTCAGAGCTATGTCCTGAATGTTGTTCCTTGTTTTATTTACCAAACACTTCAATGGGTTTCCACTTTGTTGCTGGAGACGGATGATTCAATAACCCCTGTAATAACATCAACAGTTCTAATAAGCATTTTAATATCATAAAATCCCAGATGAGTGCTGATGGTGGCGAGGCTCTGCTTTGCTTCCATCCAGTTAAGGCAGACATGTCCTCTCCCTCAACTTTTCAGTTTCTGTGTGTAAACACGCTGCAGCTCTCTCTTCCCTTTTAAGGGGTTTGTCAAAGAATTTATCTGAGCTTTTAAAGCTACAGCTACTAATTTTAAACTTTATGAAACCAACAGCGAAATAACCCAGGTATAAAAACCTGTAATGAACTTAAAATCCTCATAAATCAGCCATTTTTTTCTCCCTTTTGTTTTTAGATACAAACGACACAAACAGGCATTTGTTTTAGAGCTGTGCCGTGACTCAGTGTGGCTGATTAGCTCAAGTTACAACATCTGCCATGTGCCTTCATATAATAAAGTTCATCCTCACATCTATTGCAAATAATCTGACCTCTGCACACAGATTTAAACATAACCCTTAAACCTGCAGTTTGTTTTCAGGTGAGAAACTTGGAGTCTGAATCCTGCTCCTTTATAATCCTATTTGAATCCAGTTTCTGGATATCCTGAGGTGCATCTTAAGGAATGATTAGGAAGTTTAGCAAACTAACAGATTGAATCGCTGTGACAATGCTCAGTGTTGGTTTTTAATCACTTATTTATGGAAATCCAGCTAACCTTTGAACTTTGTGCTCCTTTAATTCTGGCAGCAGAGATCAAGAAAAAAATGACAAAAAGAAAAACAGCTTCTTTTTGAACCACATTTCTTCATCACCCTGTCCTGTCTGGCCATTTTTTAAATAGATAATTCAATTAAAGCTGATTAAAAAAAAAAAAAATCTGACTACTTTGAAAAAATCTGATTTTTGGGGGGGGGGTTTGTTTTTTCATCAAATATCACAATTTAGCAAAGGGCCATTTATTTCCTATCCTTTCTTAGGTAGCAAATGCCCTGCATATACATGAATGAGTAGAAAATTCACTACCCATGTAAAAAGAAGGCTGGACAAAATAAAGGCTACAAAATAGAATTGTTTGAATCAAAAAACAAAGCAGCTCCATGCAAACAAACTGCAAATACAAAACTGCTTCAAACACATAAAATATGCACTAAACACTTTTAAAAGGGGGAATGCTGAAGGGAGCAAAAACCACTACAAGTTAGGAAATGTCCAGCATACATGGCAGCGGGTAAATGACAGGGAAGGAGTAGGTGTTTGTTATTTATTATTTTAGATCAACTAACCTGAGGAGTGTTTAAATGTACTAATAAAGAATAATGTAAAGATTGAATATGTGAAGACTGAGTCATCCAGGTGAGGGTCAAGCTTGAAAAATTTCAGTCTAGGCAACTGGATGTGAAGTTTCTAGAAGACGTTTGGCCTCAAGAGGCAATTCTAAGTAGTGGTGGGGAGCACTGAGATGAATATACTCTAAGTGGAACAAAATATTAAGGGAGAACAAAAGGTGACTTTGATCCCTCCTACTAGATTAGCCAAGAAGGTGACCTGGGCGGTGTTAATGGTCGTTGGGGGGGTTCTGACGGGTCGTTAAGTTTCTCGTCAGAGTGGTTTTCGGTCACATGCTTCATTAAAATGTGAGTCAGGTGAGGACAGGTAAAAGCGCTCTGCAGGTGGGTCAAAGGTTATGTCTAAGGCCCCGTCCACACGAAGTCAAACCCTGGCCTAAACGCACAAATTTTTCACCAAAC
>NW_015151151.1:87223-91121 GCF_000732505.1 Cyprinodon variegatus | reverse complement strand
TTTATTATTTTAGATCAACTAACCTGAGGAGTGTTTAAATGTACTAATAAAGAATAATGTAAAGATTGAATATGTGAAGACTGAGTCATCCAGGTCAGGGTAAAGCTTAATAATAATAATAATAATAATAATAATAATGACTTTGATTTATATAGCGCCTTTCAGGACACCCAAGGTCGCTTTACAAGAGGTAAAGTAAGGGGGGTAGGGACAGGGAGGGGGTTAGGAGGGGTAGGCAAGAGAGAAAAGGTGAAAAAATTCAGTCTAGGCAACTGGATGTGAAGTTTTCTAGAAGACGTTTGGCCTCTTACCCAAGAGGCAGTTCTAAGTAATGGTGGGGAGCACTGAGATGAATATACTGTAAGTGGAACAAAGTATTAGGGGGAACAAAAGGCGACTTTGATCCCTCCTACTAGATGAGCCAAGAAGGTCAACTTCTGACGGGTCATTAACTTCCTCGTCAGAGTGGTTTCGGTCACATGCTTCATTAAAATGTGAGTCAGGTGAGGACAGGTAAAAGCGCTCAACAGGTGTGTGAAAGGTTATGTCTAAGACCACCTCTTGGCTTCCTTAACCCAGCTCACAAACCATCCGTCTTCCTTGGCCAGAATATGGACGTTATGGACACACTTTCAGGTGTAGGTGAACAGCTGAGTCCTTTCCTGAGGAGTTTGCCCTCCTGTGTTGAGCCATGTGCCTGTATAGCGATTGCTTGGTCTCTCCAATGTAGAGGTCTGTGCACTCCACACTACACTTGTCTTTGGGGTGAACCATTTTTTTTTTCAGGGTGTTGCCCTGTCGGGTTTGAAGAGCACAGGGATCCGGTGCTGGTTGAGACTCCAACATCGGGAATGATGACGTTCCTTCTTCTGTTTTCTTCCCTCTAAGCAGGCCTCTTGTTGGTTATTAAAAAAGCCCAACTGGGATAACCACAGTTCTTCAGGGCTGCCCTGATATGTCCCTGTTCTTTCACCTTCCCTGTGATGGTGGGGAATGGTTTCTCCTCATGTCTGCAGGATTCTGATGACACCTGCTGTGGAGCTATTAACTGTAGGATATTTGTGTTTGATTCTAATAACTCAGAACCACCTGCTTTGTCCTACTGCATGATTTTAATGCAAAATTAGATTAAATCAATCAATCACTTTAATGTTAGAGTTTTAATTTGCTAACACAGTGAGTGAAAACACTGCAGGGCTCTAAGCTAACAGTTTGCATCAGTTGCACAGATGATTTAGGTGCAGCAGCATAAATGTTGGTGAACCAAAATCCGGTTTGGCACGACAGTTTGAGCGGCTCATTCAAACTATTAAATGATTGACTTACAACCTTATTACAAAAAGATTTTCATTGGAAGCAAACATTATTTATTATTTAATATCATCTTAACAAAATGTCTACAAAGCTAACTGTATTTTTTGCACTATCCGCCCAAATGTTCTAATTGAGAATAAAGAGGTGGAAATAAAATGCATTTCCTCTTTTTATCCTGATTTATTAATTATATGAAAATATAATCAACTGATTATTTCAATATTTAATAAATCTTTAGTTGCTGCACTATATATAGCATTAAGTCAGTCTTTCAGTATTTCTGTTTAGCGTTTATAGGAGAAGATGTGGGAAGTACGGCTGGAACAGGGTTCCTGTTATGGTTTTAATTGTGGCCACCTATGAAGAATACGATCTGGAGAGGGAGCCTGGAAGACGACCACCACAGAGGAAGCTTCATTCTTACTTCCTACTTCCAAGTGAAATGAAAGGCAGCATTAATTCACAGCTTTCAGGTGTTAACTACACCTGTTTGAGTGTCAGGTTCAGCTTTTACTGTCAACTATTGTGCTCTCTCTCGTCCTTTAGATTTAACAACCGGCTCAGAGCTTTTCTGATTAGTTGGTTTTGTCTCCTCAAAAACACTAACTGAGCTAGAATCACCTTTTCATCCATCTTTTATATAGAAAATATTCCTGGATCAGTGATTCTGTCTATGTAGGTCCTTTGGTTTCTCCTGGAGCTTTCTTCCTGTTGAGGGGGAATATTTCTGTCTGCTATGCAAAGTATGAGGGATTGTTCTTTGAAAAGGGCTTTGAGACGACGTGTTGCAAATTATTTCAATAAATATACTTTAAAATTCAACAGACTGGAGAGAAAATTGGGTTCTACAAGTTTATAGGATTCCTAATTTATCTTTAAAAGAGTGAATTTAATAGAGAAAACGAATTAGCTAATTTTTTACTAAAATAATTAACAGAGACACAGTTCTGCAAGGGTCCATCTTTAAGTCAGGCATACACTGTAAGATTTTTTCCCTTTTCGGGCAGATTCTTCAGTTGGGCAAGATGTTTCCGATCGGGCCGACTTTCAGCCTGGTCATGCATCGTGTAGTATTCAGCGGGTAACGATGGGCGATCAACCTCTCACGACCACCTCCGGATCAGGAATCATGAGGTCGGGACAAAATCAAACATGTTTGAAATGGTTTTTAGACGTACAGTGTGAGCAGGTAGATCGCATCAGAGCGTCGGGCCGCACAGTGTGAGAACGCACATCGTGAGCTGTGAGCTTTTATACTCTGCGGTTTTGTCGTACAGTGTGAGCTGTAGCTGCGTGTAACGATTGAAAAAAATCTTAGTGTACGCCTGGCTTTAGTTCTCAGCTTAGACTCTATTAAAGATTAAATCCCTCTAAGCTGACAGCGTGAAATCACGGTACGAAAGGTTTAGTCAAATATAGCGAGAAGCTCATGTAGGTTTTTGTCTAAACTTTAGAAAAGAAAAGGGTTTTCTCCTGAAGGTTTCTAACAATCGCTGGTTGCCACAGCAATTGTTCTTGGTCCTACTGGTTGTTGTACGTCTCTTTGCTGCACACCAGCTTTAATTTTTACCCACCTCCATGCACTTTAGGCACACTGAGCCAATTCGAACTTTGCATTATAAACACCTATACATCGGCACAGTGAAGCAGAGTAACCCTGATTTCCTGCACTGTGGCATCAAAAGGAAATAATCAAACAGAAACTTAGTCACATCAAAACCAACCTTTGCCACAAAACCAGACAAAGCTGCATTTGAGACGATACTCACTGTCTTTTCTGCCTTTTCGAAAGGAGGGCCACAAAGCACTAAACCTCTTGAGGGCCCCTGGTCGTCCATCATCCTCATTGGGTGGTGTAGCACCTACCCCAAAAAAAAACACAAAAAAAAACACAGCTTAACGTCATTAAAGTCAAAGTAGCTTGTCCACATTTCCTGTGCTGTTTGCAGGCACTCTACCTGATAAGCCCTTAGATAGATTAGATAAGACATATGAGACAAACAGAAAACTATATAATAACAATAAGTGACGCCAAGGTCTCCTCTCTAGTAATATGTAGAAGTAAATAAATAATATTATATTACCTGCGAGTAAAACAACTATACGTGAAATTAGAGACGGAGACAAGGAGAGATGATAAAGAAATTATACAAAATTTAACATGTTTTTTGTGTCTTCAGTGAAGGAATAAGTCCAGAGGTTTGATCTCATAATCTTCAAATATCTATAAAACTAGAGACAATACAGCAATACAATTTAGCATTTTCATTCGAGCAAAGAAATGAGGCGAAAGCGCTCAGATAATAGAATCAAAGCTATAATAAAACAAAATAGATAGGTATCTGTAAAGCCACCAACAAGTTTAATAACTCTGTCCATCCAAGGTGGAAAATTCCACACAGTTTGGAAAAAAAAAACAAGAATTACACCAATCTTTAAGTCAGGATCACCAGACCAGGCATTATCCGCCTGGAAGTATCTTGCCTATATTCTCCAAAGTGTTGAAAAAAGAATCACATAGAATATTAAATCCAATGCAATTTGGCTTAAGCTCACAGTGTTACACAGAAACAGCAAATAGTTT
>NW_015151151.1:85708-86564 GCF_000732505.1 Cyprinodon variegatus | reverse complement strand
TGCTTTTTTCTGGATGTGACACAGTAAACCACGACATTCAGCTACAAGAACTGTCTGATATCCACAGTGGTTTAAACCATATCTAAAAGGGAGAGAGCAATGTGTGTAGAGATCAATAATGTGACTTCTAACTTTCTGAAAACAAACACATGAAGGGCACAAGGGTCAATTCTTGGGCCTCTGCACTTCACATCATATATCAGGGCTGGATGGCAAGTAGTTTTTATTGTCGGGAGAGTAAAAATTTCATTGCATTTGCCCGCCGGGCAAGTGCAATGATCGCAAAAAAAAATTATCACTTAAAATTACTGTTAAATCACCGACATTTGCTTAAAAAAGGACCCTCAAGCGTTGCCAGCGCCATTTTTGTTGTTTTGTACACATTCTCGGGTGACTTGAAAAAGCCGTGTGATTTTTGGCCAGATGGCGTGATTTTTGTCCGGGAATTGGCACAAATCAGACAGAATTTTTTTCGACTTGGCAGGCTAAAAAACAACAAACAACAAAAAATTTAAGTAGAGTAACACACCCACCACCTATTTTACCCACCACCCAGATAACCCTAGATTAAAAATTATTGGTCAGGGATTAGGAAAACTGGCATAATGCGCACAGTGTAAATATGGCTATCATATGGCTGTCTTCTGTAGAGTGATGCAGGTCGTACATTAAAAAATGTTTTTTTTTTCTCTTAGACATTGGAGAGATGCATTTAAATGTTATAGAGCTAAACATGTTAAATTGGTGACCTGTTATGTTATTATTATTGTCTTGTTGCTGCATTTATTTATCCGGGAAAACTAATCCTGTGTCAGTTAAAAGTCAGGGAATTCTGAAATTATGTAAGAATGTGGAA
>NW_015151151.1:82524-83763 GCF_000732505.1 Cyprinodon variegatus | reverse complement strand
TGATCACTACCCACATTGTTTAAAAGCCCCTCTACCTCTGCTAGAAAACGTTTCCCTCTGCATAGAGAACGCCCTGAGCTACACAACAACAGACTTCTACCTCCTGGTTCAGTAAATGAAGCGATGCACATTTTCTAATGCATTATTAAACAGCATATCTTAAATACACCAACTCACAATGAAGCTTCCAAAAAAACATGCTGCCAAACATGTTTATTTTTTTTATTCTGGGTACTGTGGAAAAACTATATATTTTTTTGTCTTCTAAATGCATTTGTTGTTGTTGTTTTTTTTTTGGACGTAACTGGATATGAGCATTAAAAAAAAAACAATCCCAGGAGCAACTCACTGCGTTTTCCAGGCACATCAGAGGTGGTGAGGTTTTCTTTGGGCTGCTCACCTGGACACACAAAAACACACAGTTTGAGGTTAGTTATGATGCTGTTGCAAGAAATTATTTCACTCGTTAAGGTTTGAACTAAATTGAAGTAAAACATGGTGCAGATGGTGATGGAAATCTGCCAGTTGTTTGAAAAAGACATTGAATGTTGTTTTTTTTCCAGTGTCTCTATGGTTCTCTATAACGACAAACCTCTCCAGGGTGGACATGAACATAAGCCTTTAAATAAACCGGACTAAGGAGTCATATGGAGACCAAGAAGCTTGTTTGGAAAACTTTATTATGATGGCAACTAATCAAATGAACAATCAAACGGAGGCTGGGTTTAATCAAGTCTGGCTCCAGTCAGTAATCCTGCCCCCTAGAAGACCTCTCAGGTACACATGGTCAGTCACCATAGTCTAAATAAATGCACAACAGCAACCTTGAACAAACCTTCATGCAGACATGATAACACAGCGCTGACTTAGACTAAAAATGTTTTTTTTTAGGGGAAACTGATTTAAACCAGATCCTCTTCTTTCTGGATTATTCAAATGCTATCAGTATACATTAGCAAAGCAGGTATGGATTATTTTAGTGGTTGACCATAAATTTTAATTAGTCCAAAAGGAGACACTCCTAACAAATAACATACATTAATAAAACTTATTTCAACTTCAAAAATAACATTTATTGCTCATTTTAAATAAAAAAAATGGCTTAAACTGAAAAGCATTTTTTAATGTGGAAGAGTCCTAAATATTGCAGGAAAAATGTTATTAATATTGAAAGACATCCCTTTAAGATTTCTGGATAGTGAACATTTACAGAAAACAATTTTCCTCTTAAGTCCAAAA
>NW_015151151.1:79365-81353 GCF_000732505.1 Cyprinodon variegatus | reverse complement strand
CGTAGAAAATGAAGGCTAATCATGTTTTGGGTGTACTATTCCTTTAAAGAGTTCTGGATAGTGAACATTTACAGAAAACAATTTTCCTCTTAAGTCCAAAATGCATAAATATATATATATATATATATATATATTTTTTTTTTTTTTTCACAGTTTTGCCTAATGTCCTTTTTTTTTTCAGCAAACAGCAACTTTCCAAGTCTGCCAAGAGAAAATACTTAAGCAAAATAAAAACAGTTTAGGATTTTTTTATTCTACTTTACTTTTATTTGTAAGTATTTCAATATCAGTTAGTTTTAGTTTTTTAGAATTTGTTTAGTCTTATGTCTTAAGGACATAAAAACCTGACTGTTAACTTTCTGCTTCTGAATGCAGACAAAAAATAAGTTATTGTCTTTCATTGATCTGGGAAAGTTTTTTTTTTAAAGTTTTTTTAGAAAAAAAGATTTTGTTTTACTAAATTATTATTTTTATTAATGTTTCAGCTTTGTGTTATTTGAATTGCTACTGTGAATTTATCATTTTCTTTAATGGGAAGGTGTGTAAACTGTGTACATGTAATGAAAGTTCAATGGGAACAGAGTTATGTGAAAAAAGGATAACATTTCACATCAGTTTGTAAGGCTTAAGTAATTGATAAACACAAAAACAAGGTAATCATTTTTTCATTTTAATAGTTGGTTTATAAAGACATAAAAACATTTTTAGTTGGTTAAAGGTTTTCTCAGTTAGTAACCGTCTTTTTATTTTTTTCAGTTAAAGATGAACTGCAATAATGCTATGTTACTCTTAACAATGGCTTTGTTACTTAATTAGTTCTTTAAGCAATCAATTAATGTAAAAATATATATATTAGAAAATCTTAAATGCATGCAAAAAAAGCACATCCAAAAATTTCACAAATCTAATTAGAGTTCAGCCTTTTCTCTTATGATTTGAAATAAATGTCTTTCCAAAAAATTGTTTCCAAAATGTTTGAAAAATCCAAATGGTGGAAGAATTTACAGGCTTTCCATGAAGCCGCAAACTAAGCTGTTTCCACTGATGCAGAGATATTTTCACCATTTAAATAGTCAATCTGTGGTAAATTCAGTTCATTGGACAAGATTAGGAAAAGGCAAACATCTGTCTATGTAAGGTTTAGAGTCACAGCTGAACAAACACACCATACAAAGTCAAATCTTCATATCTTCGTACCACAGAGGCAGGTTAACCTAATCTGGAGATGGATCCAGAAACATTTGTGCTCATTAATACCCGATCCGTCCCGGGAGCACGATCCGTACCATCAGCTCATTTAAGCAACCGGATATACATCTGGGTAGCCCTCCATTTTACTTTGTAAAAAAGGCCTAAATTACATTTTCCCTCCCTGAAAATAGTAAGCATACTAAACAATAATGTGTTAAAGGTTAATAATGTATTTCCTGAGAAATAAATGCATTTAAATCCTTTGTTTTATCACTTGTCTCTGCTGGAAATGGGATCCTATGCTACTGCTAAGAGCTAACTTCTTGGCTTTGGGTTTAAACATAAATCTAGGCTTTTTGAGTTGTTTTTTTTTTTTTTTTTTTTGTTAACATTATGGCATATAGTGTTTAACCCAAAGACAGAAACAACTAAAATGTGGATAAACATGGTTTAATCATATTTTGCTGGACTGTTCTGAGCGTGTCTGATGATGACGTCAGACATGCAGTTTAATGGAGAAAATGTAAAAAGCATCCAATTGTCTAAGAAATGTCATTAAAATGTTTAAAGAAGTCTATTAGCATTCTTTAGTGATTTAAGGATAGAAAACATACTTTTAGTACCAGAATTACATTGTTTATGGCGATCTGGATGAATATCTGCCTGCTCATGGAGCCACTTCCTGGAGCTTGGCCCTCTAAGCTGAGCCAAAGGGTCCTTAACTGGAAGGTGACCAAGAGGCTCATGGTCACAGGGTCGGAGCTTCAGTGTTCCTCTGTGAAGAGAGGAGAACCTTC
>NW_015151151.1:75559-78270 GCF_000732505.1 Cyprinodon variegatus | reverse complement strand
GCTCATGGTCACAGGGTCGGAGCTTCAGTGTTCCTCTGTGAAGAGAGGAGAACCTTCCAGAAGGAACAAGTATCCCTGCAGCAAACCACCAATCAGGACTGAGGTGAATCATCCAGAAGAGAGCTACTCCTTATCTAAAATGCTAAAGGACTCCAAGACCACGAGGAACAAAGTTCTCTAGTCTGATGAAACAAAGATTGGACACTACAGAAAAGCATGGTGGAGGCAGCATTATGCTATGGGAATGTTCCTCAGCAACTGGAACTGGAGGAGTCAGGATGGAGGGAAGGATAAATGCAGTGATGAAAACAGTCATCCTGGATGAAAACCTGGTCCAGAAACCATCAGACCTCAGGCCGGAGCAGTGACCCAAAATTCACGGCCGAGTTCTCAGAGGAGTGGATCAGAAAAAAAAATTACTTTATTGATCTCAGAATGGAGAAATTACCTCTCTGTATTTAACCCATTCCCTCTGGGGAGCAGTGGGCTGCCACTGTGCAGCGCCTGGGGGGCAATCAGGGGTTAAGGGTCTTGCCTTAGAGACCCAGAGTGGCAGTCTGTGGGAATGGGTTTCGACCTCACAACCTCAGGATTCCAAGCTCCTTACCCTAACCACTAGGCCGCGACTCCTGCCGCTGAGTGAATGTCCTGCTGTGGCCGAACCACAGTCTACATCATCCGTAGCGTTTGAAAATGGCTCCCATTCCACCCGATAGAGCCATCTTTAGGAACCAATTGTAAGGTTTTGTTTTCCAACATCATTTCACAAAATATCAACAAAGTTTTGAGCACATGTGTAACGTAAACCAGCTGCTGCATGGGGGAATGAAAATGTGGACAGCACATCAGAGCTAAGGTTTATTTCTATCCTTAAATGATTCAGAACTCTGAAAATGGTCTGATCGTTTGCAGCTAATCTAAATAAATGAGTGTTGCTTCAGGATTGTACACAGAACTGTTGGCCAGCAGTAAATTATACAACAGCAAGCATCATTAATGGCTCCCTGTTGCTCAGCGACAAAGCTCTGTCCACACTGTGCACTGCTTCTACAGTTTGCTGAATCATCTGTTTACTTCGGCCTCCAAGGAAAGATTTTTTTTTTTTTTTTAATTCTTGAGTTGCTTTTAGATGATGGATACAAAACATTACCAATGTGAATTTCTGTGTGATTTCATTTCCAACAGAGTTCAACAGAACAGGTTTCTGTAGCTTCTCAAAGCGAGAGCTGACATGCATACATGCCTCTGATGCAAAGCTGCCTTCAGGGCCCATTGGAAAACACAGCACCTTAACAAAAACTCTAGATAAACTCTCAGTCTGGGTGACAAAAAATAAAGCTGCATAATCGGTACCTCCTGGAAGTTCTAGGTCATGTATAAAACGTTCCTGTCTGTTAGTTTGTGCTGCGAGTTGGTAGGAATGTTAACCCTGATCACTGCTTCAAGGTTTCAGTCCACCTTAGCGTAGGTGTGTTTTCCCATGGCTATTTTATTGCTTTTAAAGCTCTTCAGGGTGTGGCTGTGTGCTTTATCTACATCTCACCAAAGTGATTAAATCATCCGTAACAATTAGCCCCCGGTTATTTCAGGAGTGCAGCAAGGAGGGTCACAAAGCCCCTTTATTTTCACAATCACTGTTTCTTTTAGGTTTCTAATCAACCAGAGATGTTCATTTAGGCTTAGGTATTGAGTCTACAGACCTTAAATTTTGATTTACTCCAAAGTGAAGTTTTTTTTTCCTTTTATTTGCTTTTGACAGAATTTTATGAGAAAAACAAAAGGTGATCAAGTAAACCAAGATCATCTCTACAAACAGCGGTCAAGGGTTATTTAAATCAAATAAAAAACATTGAAATGTATGTATAAAATTGAAAAAATATGAATTGCCTTAAGTTGTGATATTACATATTCTAACAAAAAAATATTTTAAAAATTCTTCCAAATGAACCGCGCTGCTGTGTATTGTTTAATTGCTGCAGTAGGGGGGCTAACTGTTCTTTTCTTAGAAATTATAACACTTTTTTTCCATTTGACATGAATGACTCAAAGACTTTCAACATCTAAAATACTAAGAAAGAAGAGAGAAAGGCTGAAACAGAAAGCAGAAGCTTTAAGCCTGATTCATCATAAAAGGCCTGCCTGTTGTTCTGAAACTAAAAGTAAAAGTTCCCAAATTTCCCAGAACTTTCAGAGGCCAGCCGGTGGTCCAGCACCTACAGCCAAACACTCTAGGTTTGAATCCTGTTTATATCAGGCTGTTTTAGCACAGATTTCTGCATGTTCTCTACATGCATGCATGTGTTCCCTCCATCTACTCCATCCTGCCACCCAGATTTATGTTAAAAGTCATCAGTACATATGTGTCCGTATTATCCTGTGTTAATTGATAGACTTTATTGATCTCACTGTGGAGAAATTTACTTTGTCAGATCGGCTCAATAGTCTAACAGAAGGTGCCAAAAAGGAGGCCCCTATGCTCCCACATGTTTCCCCATCATGGAGCTTTTCAGGGTGACCAGGCCTCCCTGTCTGTCTATCAGCTCCTTTATCATGCATCCTAATCATCCTCCTCTGAGCTGGAAAAGCATCTGGCTCCCAGCCTTCATCACGGGACCCAAGAGTACATTTAAAGGAGAAGTCCGCTCATATTTAGAATACAAACTTCTGAAAGTACTTTAAATATGAAATTATTACATACTGTTCAATAAATG
>NW_015151151.1:73197-74139 GCF_000732505.1 Cyprinodon variegatus | reverse complement strand
TTCCCATTGATTTTGCTTGTAAAGCGGGGAGAATGGCGCTAGGCTTACCGCACCGTGACGTCACTGCCGGAAGAAAATGACTCAGCGATTGCGACAAAAATTATAGTTTTTATTTTTTCACTGATTAACACTACATTAATTAAATCAACACTAATGTATTTGTTTTAGGTGTAAATAATGATCCATTGATCACTCCTTGCTGACTAGACTTTTCCTTTAATCATAAATTAGGGACTCTTTGCTGCTAAATAAATGATTGTCACTTCCTTAAAATAGTTTTCAAATGAAGGCTGAAAGTTAATATTTGGTCTGAAGGCCTTTACAGAACAGAGTTAATGAGTTTCTCATATTTAAGTCTCATCTGAGGGAAAACTGTAGTTCTGGTTGTAAATCCAATTTTCTACTCTAAGTTACAGCTCATGACAGCCTGTAACTACATCATTCAGCAGTATTATACTGCAGTTCCAGCTTTGACCAGCAGTATGATGTCACGTCACTAATCAGCCCTGTTATTCCGATTTTTGGCAGAGTTTGGAGATAGATGACAGATGATTAAAACTGTTCACACTGCTGCTGCAATCGTTTCAATCCCCGGTTCAGATGCATCCAATGTGGAAGACAGGACAGTCTGTTCAGGCCAGAGGTCTGCCACCTTTCACATCCAAAGAGCCATTTTGTTCTGAGTTTGGCTAATTATAAGTCTTTTAGAGCCACAAAATATTACATGACTTTTTAATAAAACACAGCTTTTTATATTAGAGCTGAAACAATTAATTGGATCAATCGATTATTGAAATAGTCTTTCTGCATGGAGTTTGCATGTTCTCCCTGAGCATGTGTGGGTTCTCTCCGGGTACTCCAGCTTCCTCCTACAGTCCAAAAACATGACTGTTAGGTTAATTGGCTTCTCTAAATGCTCCCTAGGTGTGAGTGTGCACGTGA
>NW_015151151.1:56812-72547 GCF_000732505.1 Cyprinodon variegatus | reverse complement strand
TTGACCAAAGCTTTCGCGACCCCCATGCAGAACATCCGCGGACCCTCTAGGGGTCGCAGACCCCCTGTTGAAGACCTCTGCTTTAGGTGACAGAGCAACTGTCTTAGAGCACCAATTATACCAGAGTTGTAAAGAAATATTTAAACGTTTTGCATTTTAAAGTGAAAAAAAAAACAATTTTGTGTGTCAATATGCTCAATCCAGAACTCCTCAATAGAGAAAGTTTTAGCTTCACCTGGTTTAATTTTGTAAAACAAATGTTCCTCTTTAAGGAACCCTTTGCTATCCAACAATTAATTGATTAACAGGAAAAATAATCAACAGATTAATCGATTTGCATAATAATCGTTAGTTGCAGCCCTATTACATATCTGCCATAGGGGCATGCAGGTGGTGCAGTGGTTAGCGCAAACGACCCATGAACAGAGGCCTTAATCCTCGACACGGCCGTACTGGGTTCGAATCCGACCTGTGGTTCCTCTCCGCATGTCTCTCCCCCTCTATCCTACCCCCTTTCCTCTCAGCCTACTGTCAAAAAACAAGTAACTAATGCCATAAAAACTAAAAAAAAAAATTCTGCTATAGGAAATCTGTTGCCGTCTTAAACAACCAGCAGTTTATTGTATTTTTAGCTTTTAAAATAATAATCAAACACAATTTCAAGCTAATTAAAAAGCAAAATAGCTTTAAATATTTCTGTTTCTTTTGATGTCAGTCTGTTTTGAAAATTCAATTTTCCTTCGAGTCAATGAGTCGATGCAATCAGTTGGTTTTCCTGAGATAGAAAACTTTGACTCAATTTGACTGTATGATCTGGTTGAAATGTAAAGTGCCTTGAGATGACTTGTGTTGTGAATTGGTGCTATAGAAATAAACTGAATTGAATTTAAAAATTCTTAATTTAAAAAAACCTAAAGCTGGTAATTCTTATAGTAAATTAGTCAGTTCTTTATATAATGTTTAGCCTCTATTAAGAGCCATTTTAGAGGGTTCATGGAGCCACATGTGGCTCCGGAGCCGCAGGTTGCAGACCCCTGGTTTGGGCTTCAAGCGTTTTTACACCATATGTTTTAAAATATCAGCTACTTTCTGCCTTCATAACTGTTTTTTTTTTCATGTCTTAAAGGAAAAGCAAATTATGTTCAGAAGAGTTTTATTGATACAACCTGTAAGAAAAACTTTTAAATGAAATTCATTCAAAACATCCACTCTGTCTGAGGGCTAACTGTGCAGGAGCTCAGCGAATAAAAGGCAATTACCAAAGGAAGCTTGTAATCAAAGTACTTGCTTGTAAGCAAGAAGTACTTTAATACTAAATAAATAATTTAAAGCCAAACCTTTGCTCACAAAACCTGCACTTTGGAGGTTTTTAAGCAGCTGATCCCACATTTGTTTAAAAACAAAAATCAATAGATTAGCGCACTGAAGAGGATTTTACTGTCTTGGAGAATGAAGACAGTAAATAAATAAAAAAGAAGATATCCCACTGGAAGCTGTCAAGGCATCTTCTTCTTCCTTATCCAAGCTAAAAAAAAAAAAAAACTTCAAGTCTAAAATCCACAATTTCTGGCAACAAAAGGTGTTTGCACTCTGTTGCAATTATGTCAGCAATAACAGCAGCTTTGCTTCCCCACCCACCAGTTGCACAACACAGCATTTCAGCTAAAACACAATAAAAATCGGAGCAGCCATTACTCTCTCCCAGTTCTGATTTAGGTGTGATTCCTCTCTAACAGCAGGCTGTGATCCTGTTGAGCAGTCATGCTGACTCTGAATGGAGTTGCTCCTCTCAGCTATGAAGCATGTGGGTGGAAATAACAGTTCTGAGGAACAGCTTCAGGCCTGAGGCCCCTAAACCAGTTTCAACTACTTTCTGACAGAACAGATCTTCTCAACATTTTAGTCTAGATTTGAATCAAATCTGTTCCTTGGAAAAAGCTGAAAATGGTTCAATGATCATGTTCTTGATTCTAATCCAGGATAAATGTGTTTCCAGCAGGGGTGGATTTAGGAAATTTGGGGCCCTAGGCAAAAACAGGCAGGGGGCCATCTGACTTGAGAAAACAACATATAAAAGAGACCCATCATACAGAAACAGAAAATTCAATAGAATAGACATCCATTATTTGTTCTAGGTTTTGTCCCTTTTCTTGTTGTTTTCCTCTCTATGTTTTGTATTCCACTGACTTTTCATGCTGTCTCAAAAGGAATAAAAGATTTTTTTGAAGCACTTAGCTCACTTAGCTGATTGCTCCTTCCTGTGTTTCCAAAAAGGCAACGGCAAAAGTAAATAAGTCACTGTAGACAAGCCATGATCTGCTTATCTGTTCTCCATTTTTCATTTTGATGAAATAAAAGCTGCATGAATCATGACAGGAGCAGGAGGCGGGGTTACCAATCTACTTGCTCTGTAAAATACATGCAAACATCAGTTTTATGAGGCCCCCATGAACTTGGGGCCCTGGGCATCTGCCTAGTATTGCCTAATGGTAAATCCCCCCCCTGCTTTCCAGTCAGATAGGAAAGTCCTTAAACTCCTCAAATGCCATATGTTTCAAACTAAGCAGAGATTAGCATCCATGATCGCAGAGATGATGGGTTAGTTAGGTCTGCAGGCAGGTTTACAGGTGTCAGCTTTAAGAAGGCTGCAGAAAGCCACCATATCCGCCTGCGCTGAATCTCACTAAACCTCACGGTGCAAAACAAACTTTGAGGTGGAGATCCAGCTTTGCAAACAAGCTCTTTAGAAAAAAAGAAGATCTGGGAAAACGCATACAATCCAGACAGCGCAGGTTCAAAGACCGAAAACACTCTTCAGTTCCCTTAAATGGGGTTTTTTTTACGAGTAAAAACTAAATATTTACACGAGGATTTACACGAGCAAAACAGAACCGACGGTTCCACAAAACAAATGTCCAACTCACTCCATCTGTGCTTAAAGTTCATCAGCCCAACTCCTTTCCTTCTCCTGGTCACAGCTTCACTCATCGCTGCTAGAAGCTGCCGACGCGCCGCTCGCCTCTCAGCCGCTCCTCTCTGACGCTCCGCAGCGGCAGCTCTTCGTCTCCATCCCTGATCAAACAGCGCATCCGTCCGGGTCTCAGTCAGCGTCAGACACGCGGAGCAACAGCGCTGCTGCGTTCAAGTCAGGCGGAAAAACGAAAGCTCGGCTCTCCAGAGGTCTCCGCACGGCGGATGTGGGCGTTTACCGGTCAAAGTTGGCGGAGACCGCTTTCATATAGAGACTTTAAATAATATTAACTGGGTAAAACTAGTTAGAAGCAATAATCTGTACACAGAACGGTTGTTTGAAAGACCTAGTTGAAAAAAAAAAAAAAAAAAAACAGCATTGAGCTGATGTAAGACAGTTAAATAAAAACAAGAAACTTTACAACATGCATGTTTCTACTGTAGGTTAGCTGTAATATAACTATCAGAATTAAATCATTTCTGGTGCAAATATTTCATTAAGTTCAGTTTATTTATATAGCGCAAATTCAAAACACGTGTCAATACAAGGCACTTTACAGTTCACTAGATCATCCAGTCAAATTGATTGAAAGTTTTTTATCTAAGGAAAACCAGTTGATTGCATCAACTCATTGAATCTAATGCAATCCCTCACACTAAGCATACTTATAGCGACAGTGGAGAGGAAAAACTCTGTTTTAACAGGAACAAACCTCCAGCAGAACCATACTGTGGAACATAAGTTAATACTATTTAAATTGATTTTTTGTATCATAATATGACACCAAACCAAAACAGTGCATAATTGCACCAAATATATTAATGCTCTGAACTTCCCTATCAATGTGTTTTTTTGTTGTTGTTTTTTTTTTTTTGCACCACTTTTTTGTTCTCCCTCACTGTTTACATTTGATCACAGCTGCACTTTAAGAAAGCTATACAAAACAAAATTTGTATACACTCTGTGCATACAAAATAACAATAAAAGTTGTCGAAGTCTAAAGCATAGGCATTTTTAGACAATTTTGAAGGGGGATGAAACACCCTTAAATTGAATCATAGCACCCCTAAAATATTTTTTTTTTAGATTGAATGTGCCTTTTAAATTGAAAAAAGTAAAATAAAAAAAATACTAAATATAGTCTAAAAACTATGCAGTCCTTATTACTATTAAAAAAGATAATATAAAAAGTATACATACTCTCCCATTTAAGATGGGGGGAAAAATTAGCTGCCAGTGGAATCGTAAAAATTCTATGAAAATTGTTCCATTAATTTTGAAAAGTGTTTCAACAGAAATATGAATAATAAACAAAAAAAACAGGTAAACCAGCACGATGGAGTTCCTCAGCTAAAATGTTGAGCAACACTTTGAGGGAATCCCTGCAATCAGGTGTTTTCCTAAATGTTCAGTCAGATTTCTACTCCCCTTGATAGTTTGTTGGTAAAATGTTAATGAGCAAGGTCCTTTAATGTGTCTGGAACTGATTTTTTTAAATCATTTTTATTTTAAGATCACAATTTAAAATCAGTATTACAATCTATCAAATCATCATTTTGTATGTTTTTATATGTTTTTCTTTTTTTTATTAGAATCACTGTTGTGAATTTATCCTTTTTTATCGGGAGTGTGTCTCAACTTTCAAGCACAACTGTATATATTTACCTTATTAAATACAGTCCATGTTAGGATTGCCAGTCCAAAGAGGGAGAAGTGTACAAGGGGAAGGAGAGGAGCAAGATTTAAGGTAAGGAAAAGCCAGGTAAGTTTCGGTACAGCCCATCCGAGAAGAGGAAAAACGTAGGAAGATATAACACAAAAGTCTCAGATATGATTTGAGATGCTCAGCACCTCTGATCCTAGAATCGCCCCTGGTCTAAAGTAACATTTATTCTAAACAGAAGATATCGGGAGTAGTGTTGCGCCTTTACTTACACTGACCCATACAACCAACACACTAAAACCATTTTTTCTCTGTGACAATTCTTACAGTTTAATAAAATGTTGCTCTGGAATATCTCCAACCTCAGCTTTTATTTCTATAGTGTTTATCATCATGTGATGCATTGGTCAGCCTTTACTGTCAGCGTGTTTGAATTAATCAAATTAGTCCAATTAAAGGTGAAACATTTCTGAATAACATATACCTGGCTAGTAAGGTTGGCGTTTAAAGGACTCTTCAGTGCAGCAAGCATAATAACATCTAACCCAAAAAGTGGCAAACATATTCAATAGTCTAACCAGCAAAGAACCAACCGCAGAAATGATTTGTAGTATAAAGCTGTACAGACAATATGTATTGTAAGGCGTCAGCAGCACTTTCCAAGCCTTTGGTGTATCAACCTATTTGTATTGCACCTTTTAAAATAAACATCACAAAGTGCTTTAACAAACAAAATTATGAAAAAATAATATGGCAAAAGTGGACAAAAGAATGAGCTCCTAGATGTATTTGAAAAGAAGCCACAGAGTGCAGGGGGAAGGTAGTTCCCGGGAGTCGGCCACCTTTAGTTTTTATTCTTATTTGGGGGACTACCAACAGGTCCTGATCAAAGGACCTTTAGGCATTGATTGTGGTGTAGAGATATAACGTCAGAAATGTAAATTAGTGTCTGTCTATGGACTGCTCACCAGGTCAAAAGCAAAATCTTCAAATGCATTTGATGATGAACCACAAGCTCTATGAAGTTGCACTAAAAGGGGGAGTTACATGACAGAACTTTGAAGATCCAGTCAGGAGCCTAGCAGCAGCTTTCTGCACTGACTGCCACCAGTCCAGGGAGGTTTTAGTTAAACACGTGTAAAGGCCATTAACTAATTAATAAAACCAAGACGAGATGAAACAACAGCATGGATTAAGATTTACATTTCTGGATGACCAACAGCAGGGCTGGCTTTGGCAGTATTTTGCAAATACCAGAAACAGGAATGAACTGGAGCTTTTACATGATTTTCCGTGGCCGGCGAAACCGTTGTCAAAGGTTCTCCCAAAGATTCTTATTGAGAATTTGGTCAGATAACCAGGCTCCTCAAGGATCTTATTTCTCTTCATAGTTATATTTTCTGGTGCAAAGATAATTACCTCGATTTTATCCTCTCACAGACATCCACTTTTAATTGAAATAACACTGGTTACAGGTACAGTGGAGGATGGTTTTTTTTTCCAGGGTGGATCATTAAAATAAGTGGTCCTCCTAACTGTCAATCACTCTGGTGATATGTTTACATAAGGGCGTCCTATGTGCTTGTCCCCATTTTCACTTACCCGTGGTGAGTCTGACATAGAGGAAAAATTGCAAATCTTCTTATGGAAAGTAAGCCTGTATGAGCGATGGAAACAGTAACTTTTAAACAGAGCGTGCACGAGGAGAAATGGGCTTGTGCATGCTTTCACATGCATTTAATAGGCATTCCCTCCTTGGAGGTGGTGCAGGGTTGTGCATGTGCATTTTATTTTAAAATGGAGAGGGTGTGTCTTTTCAAAAATTCCCCCAAATCCTCCACTATACCTTTAATAAAATGTTGAGTTTTGAGGAGATAGAGAAAAAACAGTAATGGCCCCAGGGTAGGAACAGCAAACCGGTCAGAACAAGAGTGAGAGCTGTAAGTAGATGAGGCCAGGACAGATTGCCAGGACAAACATTTCAAAGCAGAATCTGAAACAAAAGCCCAACTCCTCAACCTATCTAGCAGAGTAGGATGGTCAATCAACAGTGTTGGTCCAACATAAACAGTACAGAGCTTTACCTGCTTCATAATTCATCATCCATTAATAATCCAAGAATCATTATTGGTTGCAGCTGGTAATAAACAAGTTAAACATTTACATTAAATTTAATCCATGTTTTGCCCTATCTCTGTACAACAGAAATACTGGAAATTCAGATAGATTAATGGAAAAAACAAACTCCTGTTTAACATCAAAAGAACACAAATCCCCTGAAGCCTACCCCAAAGGGAACCTCAACAAATTCTGTCATTTTTGGTGAGGAAATATCTTTATTTAGTCCATGTCTTAAGTCCCCTTTCCTAAGTTTATCTTAAGTCTCACATCTTTAAAGACTAAAGCAAATATTTCAAGGTTAACCCTAACCCTTTTTTTGCAACATAAAACTGACTGAAACTATACTAAAGGCTTTTTAAGTTTTAGTCGATTAAAACCGACTAAAGCTGGTAATAAACAAGTTAAACATTTACATTAAATTTAATCCATGTTTTGCCCTATCTCTGTACAACAGAAATACTGGAAATTCAGATAGATTAATGGAAAAAACAAACTCCTGTTTAACATCAAAAGAACACAAATCCCCTGAAGCCTACCCCAAAGGGAAACTCAACAAATTTTGTCATTTTTGGTGAGGAAATATCTTTATTTAGTCCATGTCTTAAGTCCGCTTTCCTAAGTTTATCTTAAGTCTCACATCTTTAAAGACTAAAGCAAATATTTTCGCTCCAATTTCATGACACTGGTCACATCTCTAACCCTGCATCACTTTGGTTTAGATTTTTAAATCAGAACTGTTTGTACTTTGGCATAAAATTCAACCTGGAAGACTCTTAATCAGCCTAACCTGGAGCACTTGCTGAAGTCACCCGCTCAAGCTTTAACCATTCCAAGACGGGCCGCACGCCACAGCCTCTCCTTAGCCAATCTGTTCTCAAGATGCTCTTCATTAAGACGAAGGCCCAGCTTCTCCATTCAGCGTTTCAGCTGAACTTTGACCCACGTCCACCCCATCTCCTCCCTCTCTCCTTCCTCTCCGTAGCTGGGCATACACTGTGCAATATTTTCAATCTTTGCACACAGCTGCAACTCAAACTGTACTACGAAACCGCAGGGTTTAAAAGTGCACAGCTCATGATGTAATAATGTGATCTAACTGCCCACACTGCATGTCCAAAAACCACGTCGGACTCAGCAACAAGAGATGGCGCTGGTGGGACCCGTCAATTTGGATAAAGGAAAACTCTTGTTTGCAAATGCGCAGTGCATGAGGTTCAGGTAAATCCGCTCATAGCTCTGCTTCAACAGCAGGATTTGTCCACGAAAACCTTATGACGGCCGACTGAATTTAAAACATTTTGGATGTTTTGTGACATTTGTCATGTCATGAGAGGCTGATTGCTCTTCGTTACACCCTGTATACTACACGACGCAAGATCAGGCTGAAAGTCGGCCAAATCAAAAAAATTCTTGCACGAATGGAGAATTGGCCCAGAAAGGGCAAAAAATTGTACAATGTATGCCCAGCTTTAGGCTACGTTCACAGTGCAGGCCTTAATGCTCCATTTTGATTTTTTTGTGAACTTTTTTTTTTTTTTTTGCGTTGCCGTTCAAATTTCCAATTAAATTCGACTTGTATGTGATCTCCTGTGTAAACTCATACAACACAAGTGTCCAGCATGCGCAGTAGAGGGTGCAATGACGTCACAAAGCGTGCTTTGTGTTTACGGAAGTTAACATGGATGGTAGTGCTGTAGCGCATCTAAGCGATTTTTTCCCAATCTTAAATAGTTCATCTTTTCAAGAGGGTAAAAAAAAACACTACTCTCTACATTATTGTCCGCCATGGTTTTTGTTTTTCTTCCCGCTTCTGCATAGCAAGACACAGTCATATTTTTGAGTTTCCATCAATGAGACGAGACTAAATAAAAATTAGCGGGTTATCTTTGGATGTTTAAAATGCATCCTTGTGCTGTAATCTGTTAGACAAGCTAGGCAGTATCAGCCGTGCTACTGCGTCTTGTTTGGTCATGCAGCCCACCTGACTTGCAGCACAGCACATTCTCCATTGATATTAATTTATACTTTCTGAATGGTCTGGTACTGCACGCTCAACTCTGACAAATTATGATCTTCCAGCTCTGCTTGTGCAGAAATGCGCGGCGGGTCTGTGCTTCTCACTCCACATCGATGGTTCGATCTCAGCAGTATGGCTCTTCCTGCTCTTGCTACTTAATAAACTATATTTGGCTGATCATCCTCTGCCAAGCTTTAAAAAAATCACTTTTTCTAACTATCAAGATTTTATTTCTTCCAGTTCACAAGACGTGATACTAAACATTCTTCAACTTCTACCAAAAGGAATCCCTAAGTTATATCAAAAGAACATATTTCATTGCATACTGTTTCTTTTTGGATAAGGAGCCAGGTGAAAAGGTACATAGATCTTTGAATATTTCTTTCTCATAGTTCTCGTTTCTATCTTGTATTTAAATATGATGTAAATGTTTCCTTGTATTATCACTAAAAACTTTCTCTGTTTTCATTAAATATTTGATCATTTTAGTTAGCATCTTCATTCAATTTAGGTCTGGATTTTCATTACAAGCAAATGAGTAGGTTTTCTCTGTAATTTTTTTTATTAGACCCCTGTGAATTTAAATGCACTTTGACCCCTGAGCAGTGGCAGTGGAAACCCAGGGGCAAATTGAAGAAATAAAGCCAAAATTACCAAATTAGAAAGAAGAATGATTTTTTTATTTATTTTTTTTTTTTTGGAGTAATGATGATTTTATTGATCTGTGTGTAATGCATAATTCATAGTAGAAGTAATTCATAGTCGGGATGTATTTGCTTTACGATGGAAACCTTGTATGTCTAAAACCATTCCTTTATTGCACATTTTGTTAGCTTGTCTGTCTGCTATAATAACCAATGTGATGTGTTGAACTAGATCTGCTATTTTCACAACTTTCAGTGGCACACTTTTGTATAAAGTAGGGCATTATTTCATAAAAAACTTGTTTTGAATTCTATAAATTAAGTTTTCTACCCCAAAGCAATGATGAACTCCACAGCAGCATTCTATATCCAGCAATTGTAGCATCTAGGCTAGGGCTGTCAGTCTGGTAAAGAATGTGGTTGTTATTTGAAAAATTGTAAAGGTTAACTTTTTTTTTTTTTTTTTGCAAAATAAAACTGACTGAAACTAGACTAAAGGCTTTTTAAGTTTTAGTCGATTAAAACCGACTAAAGCTGGTAATAAACAAGTTAATTATTTGCATTAAATTCAATCCATGTTTTGCTCTGTCTCTGTACAAGAGAAATACTGGACAATCAGATAGATTGATGGAAAATAAACAAACTCCTTTTTAACATTAAAAGAACACAAATCCCTTGAAGCCTAAGAAAATACCTTTATTTAGTCCATGTCTTAAGTCCCCTTTCCTAAGTTAATCTTAAGTCTCACGTCTTTAAAGACTAAAGCAAATATTTCAAGGTTAACCCTAACCCTTTTTTTGCAACATAAAACTGACTGAAACTAGACTAAAGGCTTTTTAAGTTTTAGTCGATTAAAACCGACTAAAACTATCACATATCGTAATGACTATACGGAAACTAGTAATAGTTTTCATCCTGAAGACTAAAACTAAGAATGAATCTAAGATGGCTGTCAAAAACAATACTGGGATGAATGCAATCTGGCTGTTCAGACACAGGTTGCATTTGAAAAGATCAGCTTCGTATCGGATTCAGGACCACAGACTGTCCCCTCGGTCGCATTCCATAAAACTGGACCTGTGTTGTTCAGACTGCCATGAAAAGATCAGATGCAGGTCGCTTATGGGCAAAAAAAAAAATGATTTGGGTGACCTCAGGCTGCAGTGTGAACGTAGCCCTGGACAAGTCATCCCCAAAATCGGTCCTGGAGGGCCGCTGTCCTGCAGGTTTTAGAGGTTTCCCTGCTCCAGCACAGCTGATTTACATTAATAATTTATTAACAGGCTTTTACTGAACTGCAATTATCAGAATCAGCTGTGCTAAAGCAGAGAAACCTCTAAAACCTGCAGGACAGGGGCCCTCGAGGACCGACTTTGGGGATGCCTGTCCTAGACCCTCTTATCCTCTGGTTTATTCCACCACCAGTGTCTGGGCCCTGGAGGAAAGGTTAGTCTAATCCTCTGAGTTAGTCATCTAGGCTCAAGGCAATTTACACCATAATGTCTTCTGTCAGGGTCCGAGCGCAAACATTTATTTAAATTCATATCAGTAAAAGCTCTCTAATGGCTTTTTTTCTCAGTGTGAGTCTCTCCATGTCTTTGTCCTGCCAGTTCAAATCCCATTAGTCCCAGTCATTATGCCCTTTATGTTCAGGTAGTGATGAAGCAGTTCTTAGCTTTGGACTTTTCCGTTTGGCTTCTTGCTCTTTACTCTGGGAGTTATTTTAAATTCATGTCACTCTCCTAAACCCTCCAGCTAAAATTCCAATGGCAAAAGGACTCTGACCTCATGGGCGAGGCAGCTATAAAAAACAATGCCTGGGGAAAGACTTTTACCTTTTACACATTCAGACTCAACAGTCAACATAATGAAGCAATTTCACATTAATTGAAGCAATAAGGGTGGAAGAAATATCCTTTATTGCCCCACAGTGGGGGTGTTCTTTGAAGTGAAATGCAAATGGTAGCATTCAGATACAAACAAGGGTAAAAAATCTCATTAAGAAAATTTAGGATGTCGGACCCTAAAGGAAAGTTAAGTTTATAGCATAAGAAAAATATAGCTACTAAAAAGGAAATATTTAGATTAAAGTGCTCGAAATAGCAGCAAAATTCAAAGAATGTACAAAACCTGGATTAAAACATAAAAGAACAGAAGATTTAAAAAGAAAAACTGGGCTGCAGGAGCAGCTGGAACATGTCTGAAGTTTTAAGAGACAATTTAAAGATTTGAAGAAATGAAAACATATCAAAGTGTTTGTGAAACCTGGCCTTCTGGGTTTCTGTCCACCCTTAAACAAAAAGATCACACGACACAAGCGTTGGAAAACAGTCAGTTCTCAGTAAACATGAGACTCTGACACCTGAAATCTGATTTCCGTGATCTTGTCTTAAAGTAAGAAGGTTTAATCAACACCAGCTGCAGGTGTTTGATGTCACCGCTGAGGATCAGCCTCATGTTAGCTTCATACATACCAAATTTCTTCAGCAGCTCTTGAACCCGTCGTCCTTCTGAGGGGCCGTCTTCATCTATAACTGAGGTTATAGAACATGTCAGATTAAAAACCTCTTTAGAGAAAAAAAACCTTTTAAGGTTGGTATTAAACACACTTCCTTTTAACCCTACATTTTTATCAAAATACATTTTTTGTTGCTTTTGGAACAAGTTTAATGACATTTCTTGCTTATTATTTTATATTTAACCCAAACTATATTTGCCTTTTATTATTAACCCACAATATAGCAGTTGTGTTAGCAAGCAGGTAGTTGGCCTTCATCTCTTTAGGGTACCAACACATTTATTCATGCAATTGCAGCACATCTTGAAAAATAACAGCATTTCCTTTCACAGATTCATTTTTTAAGTTTTATTTTTACAAATTTTTGTCGGTTTTGAAGGTCCTACAGAGATTCTGGCTCAACTCAGTTAACTAGCAGCTATCAGGAACCTCCAGCCCCATTTCACCTGGGTTGTGAACTCATTTCAGAGTCACTGAAAGCATACATTTTATGACATCGTGTAGCCAATTTTACCTCAGGGCTTTTACTTTATGAAAATAATCATCCATAAAACTACTAAAGCTTCAAGGAGATTGGGCCTGACGTAAATTTAGATTTCAATCCTAAATCAGTCCTTATTTTATGAAACCATCCAGGAATTACCTTTTCTGGATGATTCTCGAGCTGATGAAAAAGACGCCAACCCTCTCCTTCGATCAAATCCCCCCTCATCCTCACTGTTGTGCCTTTCTGTAGAAGAAACCAACAGGTTTAGCGAACACATAGTTAAGATTCAGCAGAAGATTAGATCCACATGATTATTCCCTGGTATGATCGACCGTCTTACTTTTGATGCGAAGAGATGAGAAACGAAAAGTCCTTCGTGTGTTGGGAGAAATAATCTGTTCATTTTCCTAAGAGGAATTAAAAAAGGAAAATTAGATTTTTAAAAAATAAACAAGCTGTTAAAATCGGTTCATTGAGAAGATAAATAACAGATTTCTAATGTTTTAACACAGTTTAAAAATCATCACACACATAACATAAACACTATGAGCAGATTAAACAAATCTTTGCTTGGTATTTACCGATTGTTTCATGGTTTATAGGGTTTTTGTGACTGATTTTGACTTGGAATACTGCCACCAGTATGGTTAGTCATTTATACTGGAACATCTCCAAGAATAGCTGGATAAACAGGATTTCTTTAGCTTAGTAGGAAGTATTTAGGTCAACAATTCATATGTAGACCTTTATGACTGTTTTAATCAGAGAATTAAAAACTACAGTGTTTTATGAAACCTTCTTTTGGCTTATATTTTTGTTCATAACTTTGACAAATTCTTTTAATGCATGAGGAAAGCTTTGTGCTTCTCAGCAGCAGCTTTCGCTCTTAAAAGGATTCCCAAAGCAGATCGTCCGCTCAGGGCTTGTCATTGTGAATAAGGCTCATTGGTTCTGGAAGACACGCTCTCTATTTATAGGACAGAAATGACAGGACATGTCCCTGTCCTTTGGGAAATCTCTCCAGTAATATAAACCACTGCTGTAGGAGTGGAATGCATCATGACGAGTGAAAGCAAAGTGTCTGTGATACTAAATCATTGTAATTAAAGTTTTATATTTTTTTGTCCTGCCTTTATTTCTTATCCGCCTCATTTAAAGCATAAATAGTTTCTGTTTAATGCATTGTTGGGTCTCCCTGGGAAAATTCTCCCTTTGCAGGAAGTGATGAGTTTTGTTTTTCTTCTTTGTTTTGAATAAATGACTAAGGAGCTGGGATGTAAGCATGAGCAGAGGAGATAGAAGTCAGCAACCTGAGCTGAAGGTCCAAGAGAGACGGCTGCACTGACAGTAATTCATTTCAATTCATTTTATTTCTATTGCACCAATTGACAACACGTCATCTCAAGGCACTTTACAGTTCACCAGATCACACTGTCAAATTGAATTAAATTTTCTATTTAAGGAAAATCAGTTGATTGCATCGATTCATTGACTTGAAGGCAATCTCTCACACAAAGCATGCTTGTAGCGACAGTGGGGAGGAAAAACTCCCTTTTAACAGGAAGAAACCTCCAGCAGAAGCAGGCTCAGTGTGAGCGGCCATCTGCTGAGGCCGCCTGGGGTTCAAGGAGACAGAAGCAGAGATAGAAAAAGAAGCAGAGATATAAAAGGCAACTGTAAAATATGATCCTTAATTTCTTCTTTTTCATTTCTTTATTTCAAACATATTAATGAGAACTCATTGATCCCTTTCAGTTTTTATTAAATTTTTAAACTTGGTCAGGTGGATCTATCTTTTAGCTGCTGTGTAATTGGACATACCCATTAGACCACAGAAGCACAATGATAATAATAAATAAATGAAAAAAGAGAAACAAACTATTAGACCCAGACAATTAATATTATGCTATATCTGCAAAGTAAATTAACAAGTAGAAGATGACTAATTAATTTAATACATCATTGAAGTTAAAGGCTCTAAAACTAACATTGTTCTTTGAAGAAAAACAGTGTTTAAAAAAGACCTTTGCAAAAACTTTAAATGAAAAGAAAAATATTAAGTGAAACAAAAGATCAGGCTGCAAATCCAAGGAATCAAACCATGAATTTTAATTTAGCTTGTGATGAAAGACGAAACGGTAAATTTCTTACAAAAGAGATGGTGAAAAGGAGGGCTTGTATAAGCGTGCCACCTCTAGTGGTCAAGCAGCCTCTGTGGATTTCTACAGCTTTTTAAGAGATATTCGGGTTATTTATTGCCTTTTGTAAAAGTAAGCCAAAGTATGTCAGGGTTAGCTTACAAATAACTGAAGAAAACCTGTATTTGAAGTTCATAAAACTGTCATGATCTTAACGCAGATGACTACTTAATTATAAATTTCATTCACCTGTCTAACTTTGCCTGTTTGTAGTCACTGCTCATCTGATCCACCTGCTCCTGCCTCTATTTAAGGTGTTTGCATCTAGTTATCAGGGGGAGATTATTCTCGTTCCCTCGTGTCAATGGTGAGAGCATTTTTAGTGTTCCGTAGTGTTTCTGATCTCCTGATCCTGACCTGTTCTGCCTCTCAACCACTGAACCTGCATGTTGCTGTATGATCTCAGAGGTAAGTGCGTTTTTTGCGTTTCTTAGTGTTTCTGATCTCCTGATCCTGACCTGTTCTGCCTCTCAACCACTGAACCTGCATGTTGCTGTATGATCTCAGAGGTAAGTGTGTTTTTTGCGTTTCTTAGTGTTTCTGATCTCCTGATCCTGACCTGTTCTGCCTTTCAACCACTGAACCTGCCTGTTGCTGTATGATCTCAGAGGTAAGTGTGTTTTTTGCGTTTCTTAGTGTTTCTGATTTCTGATCCTGACCTGTTCTGCCTCTCAAACACTGAGCCTGCACGTTCCCATCTGATCTGTTTGCCTGACCTGGCTACGGACTCCTCCATGTTCTCCGGGGCTACAGCATCTGTGACACTCTGGGCATCCGCCGCATCTTGTTGGCAGCCCACCGGGTGGATCCTACCTCGTTCTCTGGTGATGGACTGAACCGTCGTCATCATCCTCCATCAGATTATTGTGGTCACTAACCTGTTTCTCTCTCCTGCAGAGGTTAATGCCTTAGACACCCTAGCCACTGCAGATCTGCCTTTTTCAATAAAGTTTTTTTGAATTGTCGCACTGTCTGTCTTGCCTGAATACTAGGTTCTTCTTTTTTAAGTAATGACAAAAACAGTATTTAAATCTACAAACTACATTGTTGTTTCCAGAGTGTATGTCATGATCTGGCCTGTTTGCTCCTCCTTAATTAGTAATTCCTTTCACCTGT
>NW_015151151.1:54212-56134 GCF_000732505.1 Cyprinodon variegatus | reverse complement strand
CAGATGATTGTGGTCACTTAACTGTGTTTCTCCTGCAGAGTGTCTGTGATTGGGCGGTGCCCTGCCCCCCCGCCTGCAGTGTCCGCGAGCCACAGCTCCGCTTTTGTTTTGTTTTATTTAATAAACGTTTTGAACTTTCCTACTGACTGTCTCTCCTTGAATACTGGGTCCATCTGTCCTCGTTCATGACAGTGTATGCCTAAAGTCTTTTACAACCCTTTTATTGCTGAGTTACAATTATGCTTTACATTCATCCAACAGATTTCCATTACACCCATGAAGGAGTCAATATCAAATCAATCTTCGGTTTAATCCTTTTTCATGATTTGTGACCATGTGACGTACAGATACAGGGAACTGCATGTACAAAATTGATTATTGTGGCTTTTCTGTAATCCACACTGAGTTAAAATGAAATTTGGTCAAATGTCTTTCAGGAATCAGTGCTCAAATCGCACAGATTTTTTACTTGGTACTTGATGACAATTGTTTATTTATTCATCTAGTTGGTTTTATGTCAGGGACAGACTTAAACTGGAATCTGCATATCCTTAACAGTTCAACTCAAAACATTTCACTCCAGAAGCTTTAATGCTAAGAAGCTGCATTTATTCCAAAGCCACTGACTGTTTGTTTTGGATCATTGTCTTACAGCAGCAGGTTAAGTGGAAGCTGTTAATATTTAACAAGATTTGAGTGATTTTTTTTCTTTAATGACAGACAGCATCTTAGGTGCACCAATGAAAGTTATTGCACATCCTTCCTCCCTAGCACATATTATTTCTGCGTGAATGCAGGGAGTGTTTCTGTTTTTGAAGGATCTTTGTTGAAGAGTACTGTGCATTTTCAAACACTTGCTTATATACTGCTGCTTGAAGACCTGCAGCAACAGGAGCAGTTTTAATGCCTCCATTTGTATGTTGTTAATAGATGGTATTCCTACATTTTCCCACTCAGGGAAAATAAAGGCCATTCATTTTCTTTGCTGTTCTTTTCTACGCTATAACATCAACAGAAAAAAGCTCCCGGCACCATCCTGCTGCCACCACTGTGGATGAACTTTTAGTGCTCTGAAGTTGGAAAGCCTGCGATGGACTGGCGACCTGTCCAGGGTGGACCCCGCCTCTCGCTCGTAGACAGCTGGAGATAGGTATCAGCACCCCTCGCACCCCCAGTCAGGATAAAGCGTGTCAGAAAATGGATGGATGGATGGAATTTGGAAAGCTTCACCTTGATTTTTGCAAAACCTCTTTTTGTCATTGTGGACAATCAACCAAATATCCTCCTTGTTTGAATCTTTTACAGCGTGATTTAAGTTTTCTGTTGACTTTAACAGAGATGTTCTGGTAGTCTCCAATTAAGGACTGTCTTTAGCTTGGATTATATTTGATTCAATTTATTTATAAAGCATCTATTAACATGTGTCATCTCAGAAAAGTTTCCAGAGAGAATTCAGTTAAATCTTACAGACATGTTGTTTAAAAGTTTTCTGTCTAAGGAAACCCAGCTGATTACATGGAATAGTAATTGATTCTGTTTTATCAATTGGAGGCAGTTTGAGTCTTTTTGCAGATATATGCAAAGTGGTGACACTATATGTTTAACTTTTTCTCATGTAGAGTCACAGTTAACCTCATGACCACCTGACACTGATATCCAAGTAATTTCTGAACAATCATTAATGGGAAGGTTTATTCTGTGTCTGAAAACATGGAGGAAGAGCTAAAAACATGAACCAAGGCGGGAAGGAGCCACTGGGTTTACAAAGGATTTATAGATATTTTTCTATTCTTTCTGAACACATTTCTGTTTCTTTTGATTTTCAGTAGCTGTCGGATGCAGTGGCTGTCTGAAGCTATGGGCAAGGAGCAGCATTCGTTGGTGTAAATAAACTCTAAATCAACATTCTTTATTAAAATAGA
>NW_015151151.1:51934-54049 GCF_000732505.1 Cyprinodon variegatus | reverse complement strand
TTTTTCAATAAGGGCAACAATTAATGATTATTTTGCTAATCCATCAATCTGTTGATTATTATTCTGATTAATAATTAGATAGCCAAATGTTCCTTAAAGAAGACTTTTCACAAAAGTAAACCAAGGGGAGCTAAATCTTCTCCACTTCAGGAGTTATGGATAGAGCATATTTACAGATGAAAATTTTTTTTTTATCTTTTGTAAAATCTTGGTATAATTACTGCTCTGAGTGGGTTTCTGTCACCTAAAGGCATTTTTTAAAGTCTCTACGCTCCAATTAACAATTCAGTTTATTTCAATAATCGATCAATCACGACTAATTGTTTCAGCCCAACTTTTTATTATTATTTAATTCGAAAGATTTGAAAGTCGTGGGCACATGGAAGGTTGTTATTCAACTTTTCTTCTAAAGCACACAGAGAGGGCATACTTCAAACGTCTCCTTAAGGTGAAATGAATGAAGTGTTTCAGGACTGTATGTTCTCTGATTTGTAAATCCAAATACAGTCACCTCATTACATGTAGTCTCTAGTACCAGAAATTACAGCGTCATCATATTCGCAGGCTACTGTAGCTTGCTGATCTTTACTGTTCTGAAAATCAGCAGAGACATTTTTTTTCTTACAGCCAGTAGAGTGCATTATGGAGCCATAGTATAGATAAAGTTATCAGCACTGCTGTGCACAGGATTGGGTAGACGTTTCTATGGAAACCAGATCTACGATTAAAACCATGAAGTTTATTAGAAGAGGATTTTTTAAGGCAGTAGATCTGAGCAGGATTAAGAACCTGTACACCATTCCAGGATGCCATATCTTTACACATAGGGTAGAAAAGCGAAGCTCCTCTGCGATAATCTCAGCAGTAAAATGGTTTGCTCTTGTAATTCTTACCACAGGAAGTAAAAGTTGTCACGATCAAAGTTCTGTATTCCTCGTGTCATGTGATATTGGCAGGAAATGTTAGAAGTGAAGAGGTGTTTTCGATCATGCTAAGTCTACAGCATAAATGGTTTGTAATTATGAGAACTCACATAGACTTCCTTAAGGCAGTTAAGCTGCAAGTTGATCACAGAGAGATAATGGAACAGCCTGTAACCTTAAACACTATGACCTGTGTGAGAGAATACTCACCACCTGTCCTTTCCCTGAAGTCTTGTCCATTTGTCCTGGGGAGGTAGATGTGTCCACTGGATCCAGTGACAATGTTAGACCCTTGGCATGAGTCTGATTGTATCTACTCACCAACCAACATGCAAAGAAATGCACAGAATATGCTGTGCAGTGTCAAACAGTAATGAAGAGGCAAGTGCACACGCATGAGGAAGTGCTGCTGATGAAATGCGCGGTTGGTGGACTTCACTCTGATGCTGGGATTTCCTCTTTTAATGTTAAACCAAAACACAGTGTCGTTGCATGGGCGTGTTGTGAGAAAGCATTGTGAGGAGCAAACCTGTTCAGCAGCTTCTCAATCGGGTTTGGCCAAAAAGTTTAATAATAAACAATATTGCTTATTCAGTTTGAAGTTTCTTTGTTTCCACTGAAACAAGTCTGGGGAGGGACGGTGCAACCTTTCAGAGGAACCATTCAGTTTATGCCGCCAGGTGAGCCAGCTTGGAACATCAGACAGGTATGATGATGCTACAAAGGTCTGTGGTTTTCTGTTTCATGACAGAAAAAGTGAAGTTGATCCTCCCTTCAGTGGACATTAACAGAACCAAATGCAGAAGCGGGCTGTGAGAAACAAAACACACACACCCTACAGAATATGATTACTTCTACTATTTATCAGCCTATTTTATTTTATTTATACAAAGTTTAACTTACAGCGAAACACTGTGGTTAATCAACCTGAAACCAGTTTAAAACGCTCTGCTTGATATTCACAATAGTCCTTTGTGTTTAACGCCACTAATACTGGGAGCACATCTTCTTTCAGTTTGGTTTATGCATTTATTAAATGAGCTTTCATGTTTGGTGATTTTCTTTCAGACCTTTAATTCATTCATTGTTTTTTATTTTTGCATCTATGGCTTGTCTTTCAGCTTAACCCCTTCTAATGGGTCCACAGAGTTTAAAGATTCTTGATTTAACTCATTTTTTTCCAAAGCTTTGC
>NW_015151151.1:48064-51309 GCF_000732505.1 Cyprinodon variegatus | reverse complement strand
TTCTGGAGTTAGAGCTTAGCGGCTGAGGGGGGGAACCTTGAGGGTCCAGAGGCTGTCGGCAGGCTGAGGGCTTGGCGGAGGCAGAGCTTGGTTTGTGTGTTTGCAGATCACAGATTAGAGTTTCCCTTCCAGATTCTTCTGAGAGCGGGCAGGCAGGTCTTTGACAGGAATGATTCTCCAGGGTTCTTCAGAGATCAGACAGACAGATTTCCAACAGAGAAACTCTTCAGGGTTTCTGGTTTCAGGCAGGTTCAACCTGGGAAGCAGAAAGGAGAAATCAGATCAGGTTCAGGTTTTCAGGGAGTCAGAGATTCAGACAGGCTGGTTGGCTCAGGCTTGCTAACCGTAACTGGCAAACACTCTGGCCCTGGAGAGACGTCCTCTGCCTCCTTAAATACAGGTCTCCTGATGACCAGATGAGCGACAGGTGGTGCAATCAGCTCCGGCTCCAGGAGATCTGGAACGCCCTCTGGTGGAGAAAGTGGACAGACCTCCAGATCCCAACACTTTGCTCCTTGTTTTCTAGCTTTTTATGGTTTCATTCTTATTTTATTGTGTTCCTTGTTTTTTTTCTTCTTAGTTTCTGTCTTAGTCTTGGTTCTGTTATGTTTTCTTTTGAGTGTTCAGTTTTGCTTTACTCCATGTTTTATAGTCTTAGTGGTTTATTTCTTATTTGTTCTTTCTGGTTATTTTCAGTTCTCAGGTTTTTATTTGCTGCCCTCTGCTGCCCTCTTGAGTTCTCCTTTTTTCCCTTGCCCCTTTCTTGTTTCTGCTCTACTCACACCTGCTCCTAATCTGCTCGTTAGCCTTCCACCTTGTGATAGTAATCCCCCTGATGTCTCCATGGTTTCTGGTTTGTTTTGACTTGTTTCCTTGTTTTGATTTTTGGACTCCTGGTTTCCTGTTAGTTTTGACTTTGTTTTCTTTTTGGATTACCTGCCTCTGTTTTCAATGAACCTTCATTAAATCACCAGAAAATTCACCTCTGCCTTCGTGCCTCTGCTTTTGGGTCACCAATCCATAACCAAATCCTGACACCTTTAAATTTTAAATTTTTTTAATGTACAATCCTTAAGTCTAACTATACTAGAAGCATCGAACAAATATAATAGGATTTTTGTTTTTCCAATAAGACTGTCTAAAAATCTGTGGTGAGGTTTAGTGGAGGTTGTTCTTTTTCCTGGTGGATCATCTAAATAAGTGGTCCTCCTAATTGTCAATCATTCTGGTGATTGTTTATGTAATATGTCTACGTGCTCGGCCCAATTTTTACTTACTAGTTGTGAGTTTGACAAAATGAAAGATTGTAAATCTTCTTGAAATAAAGCATGTATAAGCGTTTCAAACAGTAACTTTAAAACAGAGCGTGCACGAGGAGAAATGGGCCTGTGCACCCGTATAATAGACGTTCCCTCTTAAAAAGTGGGTACTGGGTTTTGCATGTGCATTTTCTTTTTAAAGTGGGGGGGCTGGTCTTTTCAAAATCCGCAAAGATCCTCCAGAATACCTTTCACAGGAGCCCTGCTCAGCAGCTCAGTTCATTAAGGAGCCGGTTTTTCTTTTTCCTCGTTCTGTACCTGCCAGGTCACAGATTCTGCCGGTTCCACCTGTTTTCTTTGACTCATGTCCACTTCACATCTACGCCTCAGCATCTTAGAGTCAACAGAGCCGCAGGTGGCAGTCAGAGCAAACAGGATCAGAAACAGGCCAGTTCCTTGTGGTGCTCCTGTTTCAATCATTACCACCCAGCAGGACACACTGTAGGAGATAACTCACACAATGCTCACCAGCTGGTCAGCAGTAGAAATTAAACCAGGATGTGGTGATACAATATTTGTTTGTGAATGTTTTTATTGTTTCATTTGATTTACTTATGTTTTTAAAAACAAAACTGTAAATTCACTTACTGTATGTTCAGATTTTAAAACTTGTAGGTTTATGTTTTACGCATGACTGAAAGATTTTGAATTAAGATTTTTTTTAAACAAAAGCTGAGTATCTTCAGCTACTGATTTTTTTAAGTTACTGCAGAGTTGTATTTAATTTGATTTTAAGAGCAAATAGCAAATAGTATTTTTTTTTATCTCTTTACTGGGTCAAGAAGCAACCTGTTAACTATCCTGTTAGCACAGTTTGTTCTAAACTGTTATTCAGTATTATAATTGTCCTACCATTCATATAAGAGCAAACTCTAATGAGAGACTCTTTTATCCCCTATCTGAACAAGTAATCTAACACCTCTGTGTCCTGCAGCTGCTGTTGCCACAACATCCTGGGGATCATGTAGCACTTGGTTTTGTGAACTGTTTTTTTGTTGCACCTTTGCTGAACTTTTTTATTTCTAAGTAAGTGTGTCCCTACAGACTTTTTAGAGTCTGTGGCCCTTTTTGTTTGGGAAAATATTTAATAGGCTTAAATTGACGAGTGGAGATAATAAAAAATAATGATGTGCCTACTTTGTGCAGGATATGAAATGTTAGCCTGTTTGGGTTATTTTAAATAAGATCTCTAAGCAGAATGAAGAAACTTATGCAAACGAGTGGTTGTTGCTGAGCAACAGGTCAGGGTGTGTTCCTGCCAGTTGGCAAGTTGCAGAAGGTTAGAAAAAACTCAACATAGTTGCCCAAGCAGGTCAGAACATGTTGAGTTCGGCTCAGAGGATAGAGCAGCATGGACAGTGCTTGGACAGGTTCTACCATCCCAAGTATTTAAGAGTAAAGCACAGCCCAAAGCCATGATCTGTAGTATGCAGTATGCAACAGTGTGCAGCGAGAGCCTGGGTACACTGAAAAATGATGATTCATTTTAAGAGCCCGCAAAGAAAACACATGACCCTTGTAGATTTACACTGTGTGATCGTACAGGATGACAAAAAATATGCAAACCCTCTGTAGGATCATTCTCAACGATACTGAAGGATTTTGTCCTGTTTGAAGGTTATTTCCATAAATAAATAAAGGATTGTTTTGATCCTAAAATAAATCCAATTAACAGACTGAAGCATTACTCTGGAAACCTGAAACTTGTAGGAGGCTTTGGTCTGAGTCTGGATTGTCTCTTTGCAGTCTGATTATTAAGACACTATCACAGAAATATAAAAGCATGGTAGTACATATAAGGTTACAAGGGTATAAGGCATTTCACTGTTGGAGAATATCGCCATCTAGCGGTACAATAGGAAATTAACCTTTCTATGGGAAGCTATGGAATCAATGTTATTCCAATATTGTTGGAAGCAAAGAAGA
>NW_015151151.1:40293-47432 GCF_000732505.1 Cyprinodon variegatus | reverse complement strand
CATAGTGGGGAAAAAGCCTGTTTTGTGTTGGTCACCGCTCTAAGACCAAGACAGTCACGATAACTTCACATTTATGTCTCAAGCATGAACCACCTATACTGATAATGTGTTAGGGCAGGTGTTCCTTTTCATCTAAGCTTTTTTCCTGTCTGAAGGATATTTCCATAACACTTTCATTTCATGCTAAAATAAATCCTGCAGCATTTTTACTCTCTGGACACCTGAAGCTTGTAGGAGGCTTTGGTCTGAGTCTGGATTGTCTCTTTGCAGTCTGATTATTAAGACACTATCACAGAAATATAAAAGCATGGTAGCGGTTATACTGTAAGTACATATAAGGTTACAGGGGTATAAGGCATTTCAGTGTTGGAGAATATCGCCATCTAGCGGTACAATAGGAAATTAACCTTTCTATGGGAACCTATGGAGTTAATGTTATTCCAATATTGTTGGAAGCAAAGAAGACGTTATGTATATTATTTAGAAAACAGAAAGAATGTAATACCTATGCAAAAGACAAAGGTTTTGAGACCAAATTTGTTTTTTTTCTAAGATTCTTCCAACCCCTCCCCCCCCTCCCCAACCCTGAATTATTAAAGACAATTTAAGACCTTTTCAAATCTCTTTGCTGCAAAGCAATGGAGAAACAAACTGAGCAGCCAGTATTAGATTTTCTTTACTAAAGCTCCAGCTCCTTCTTTTATTATTTTTATATTCTGCCATCATTTATTTTTATCAGCATTTTCTCTACCTGCTGCTTTAAAACCCCTTTGTACAGAGCAGTAACTGTGGTTTTAAAAGTCTGGGAGACAAATGTTCTCTACTGATCTCTGGTTATTTAGCTAATATCTAATCAGCAAAATAAAACAAGCTATATTGTAATATGGACATCATGTGTCCACATGTTGTAAGAAGATGAGATTGCAAATGAGCTGCTTGGCAAATAACCAATAGCAAATAGAGCAACAGTGTTTTCAGGGAGCGGAGAATTGAAAACGGAGTGAAGATTAGTTATGTGATTCACAGCATTTCATCCTGCATCATGCCAGGAGGAGTCACACAGTTCTGAGTTTGTCCATTATCTGGGTAACATACAAAGCTTTGATGTCAGAGGGGATGACATCACATACCCACTGGGTCTAATGTGGCTCCAAAAAGCAAAGTGCCATCAAACTGCTTTCAGCTGTCTGTCATCTTCCTTCAGTCTCATGGTAGCAATGATGACCATGGCATCACTTTGATAGGTGGGCCCTCTGGTGGCTATTCCAGATATTAGACCTCTGCAAATGGAAATATTCACTTACGTAATGGTCTGCAGAGTTAAATTAGGTTCACATCAGAGTTTTGTTCCTTTTGAAGTCAAACATGTATCAGTGGATTGCTGCCTTATGGATATCTTAAGATAATGATCATATAAAATCCTGCAGATGATCCCAAAAAAGCTGAAGGTTTTTAATAGCCTTAATCTCAGGCTCATATAGCAAATCCAAAGAATTTGGGGAATTTAAACATTTGTGAGCATGAGCCCTGAGCTGTGGAAAGAAAGAAAAAAAATGCATTGTTCAATTCATTTTCATCAACTAGGGAATTATGTTGTTTTGAGGAAAAGTTTGTTCTATTACAAATTTAACATTTAAAAGGCAGCTATTCCAACACATGGTGATTAAGAATTTATGAATTCAGGGGAAAATATTTCCCCCCAAATCAGTTACTGGTCAAAACATCTGATTTTATTATTATTTTTTTTATCCTGGAGTGGCCTTCCTGTATTTTGTATCAGGCTCGCATGCAGGATAAAGCAGCATTTCCCTTCGTCTGTCTCCAGTCACCTGATATCCATGATAGTTTGGGAAGAGAAGGGCCATGAAAGACAGAGAACCGCAGCATTTGTCCCAGCTTACTTTCAATTCAATTCAATTCTGTTTATTTCTATAGCATCAATTCCCAACACACGTCATCTCAAGGCACTTTACAGTTCACAGTCAGATTGATTAAAAGTTTTCTATCTAAGGTAAACCAACCTGTTGATTGCATCGACTCATTGACTCTAAGGCAATCCCTCACACTAAGCATGGTTGTAGCGACAGTGGAGAGGAAAAACTCCCTTTGAACAGGAAGGAACCTCCAGCAGAGCCAGGCTCAGTGTGAGCGCCCATCTGCTGAGGCCGACTGGGATTCAAGGAGACAGAAGCAGACATAGAAAAAGAAGCATAGATACAAAAAGCCACTGTCAACCAGCGCCACAGGCAGCCCCGTCCAGGAAACACACAGCCAGACAGATGAGCTCTCAGCCAGCTCCCGCTTTCATCAGGCTATTTGTTAACAAACATATTAAGTAAAATTTAAATTACCTCATTTGGTTAAAGACTCAGATTTTTTTTAGATAACTTGTTCAGATAAGAGATAAAAGAATCTCTCATTAGGAGTAGTTGACAACCTGTTTGCTTTTTTAAATAGAAAGACAATGGATATAATAGTAAAATAAAACTAAATAACTATCTAATAGTTTAGAACAGCAGCTTTGAATAAAATCATGTAAAATACAGCTAGCTTTGGTGTCAAATTCACTGAAAGAAAAAAATCCTATCCGAATCTTTACTTTCATTTTTGTCACTTAAATGGAAACTGTTAGAGAGATCGTCACAACAAACACGTTTCCAACTCATTAAAATATATGGTGGCCAGAAAATGATAGTAACTAGTTACATTTACTCAGTTACATTTACTTGAGTAACTTTTTGAAAATAATATACTTTTAGTTGTCTTACAGCTTTGTACTTTTTCTTTTACTTGAATAAAAATGTTATAAAGTATCACCACTCTTACGTGAGTAGAATTTCTTTGAGGAATTTCACTTAATGCAAACAAGCTTGTTAAAATAAATAAAATTAAATTGAATAAATACACACATTTACCTAGACAAATTTTCTTCCTTTCTGTTCTCAAGGCTTATTGGTTGAATGTTGTTTTCCATCTGAAGAGTATGCTGTGCAATTTAAAGGTAGAGTGTAAATACAATATACTGTAACATATTCTGATATATTCTTACATACCGTATTCTTTTTTTTTTTGCACATTTTTTTGCTATTTTCACATATCTATTACTGTCAAAATGTCCACAGCAATTTCTGATTTTGTATTCTCCAGATACAGATTATTATATTGTAAAGCACTGTACAGTACAATACTCACTGGTGATGTCACTGGGTAGAATAAAAACATAGAGATGACTTGTTGACTCAGATCCCCAATCTCTGTTTCTAAGATGCACGTTCTGTGACCACTTCTACTATAACCTTTGCTGCTGTAAACACCACAATTTCTCCTTTGTGGGACAATAAAGGGATTTTCTATTCTATTCTATAGCATAAGTATTGATTTCAAATGTTTTGTAACTCAAAAAATGTATTTTGAAAGTTTATCCCATCTACATTTTTATTGTGCAATTACTGTATGTCCTATATTTATTTTATCAGATTTTTTAAAACAACAGAATTTGGATATGTTTTAATATTTTGTTAAATTTGACATAATTTCATAAAATATTAAATCAGTTGTTGGGATCACAGGTGGCTGCTTATATTTTAGCTGTAGGCAGAAAAATCAGATTGTCACTGAAGACACTGTTATTAAAGAACAGTCTGATGAAGAGGAAGAATCTAGAGGGGTTTTTACAGTCGACCATTTAAAACAATCTTAAATTAGTTCATTTTAATTCAATTTTGCTGCAGCAAACCACTGCAGAGTCATCTGAGTATTTCTGCTGATGAGAGGACTCTGTTTAGGATAATATAAGACGCAGAGGATAAGGAGCCATACAGAGGAAGTCAGTAAAATCCAACAGATATCTTAACGACAGAGATATCTTCATTTGGGGCATTTTTGTGGGTCAAACATCTCATTCTGTCCAGATTTGATAAGAAATAGCCCAGATCTTGATGTCCCTCAGAGCCACACAGTCTGGACTTTTACAGAAACAGGTCACAGAAGAAGAACTAATCACAAAGTCCTTGCTCCACATCTCAGTGCCTCATCGTGTTTTCATCATCAGAGTGCACAGCACAGATCATAGCAAGGATAAAGCTTTTACATAATGCATGGAAAAGTTCAAACATAACATCATATCAGACAGACGACTCCACTTCGTTTTGTTCTGCAAATTATCATTCTTACATCACTTTGAGATTCGGCTTGAAGCTGCTTTTGTTATTGAAATGAACAGAGATTCAGAACATGATCAGCCTCCAACGCTGCAAAAAATCTTAAGCCATTTTTTCTTAAAATAAGTGAATTTTTCTCTTGAATTGCGGAGATGAGACACTTTGCCAATGGAACAACACAATATATATTTAAAATAAGAAAAAACAATTACATTGTCTTATTCTAAGTCCATATTATCTAATTATCTTATTTTAAGAATAAAAACTCCATTGGCAGATCATCTTACTTACCTGCTCAAATTAAGGCTGAATACACTTAATTTAATATTTTTTTTTACTTATTTCTAGATCATATTTGCGGTGAACCAAAAAAACTGCAGAAACTTGTGATTCTGTTTCTGAAATTTATCACACATATTTTTCTTTGTGTTTAGGTGTTAGTTCTTGCATTCAAACAAAGCGTTTTAATGTTACTTTTCTACCATTTTGATTCTTATGTAATCACCAATGCAGCATGGACATTTAAAGTAGCCAAGTAGGATTTCCCCTGGTGTTCTGCCACCAAGCATTCTGATATAATGTTGAAACTTTTTTTTGAACATTTTTTTTCTGTTAAATATCTTAATTTTATTCAGTATTTTAGTATTTAAGATTTGAACTATAGAGGATCAAATAATATTCAAATAAAAAAAAAACTGATTAATAGTTAAATAGATTTTTTGTCTCAGGAAAACTTAAACTTGTTTGAGTGGAAGTTGTCTCTTTGTTGTTGTTGTTAATGTTTCTTCCACCCTGTGTAGATATGCCACCCTGGGCTGTGAGACACATTACCCTTATTATTAAAAAGCTTTACAGTCTCTTCCTGCCAACAGAGGTCTGCTGCTCCCTCCATGGATAAGGAGCTGCTGCCCAGATTCCTGTGACCCACAGGTATAACGATAACATTTATGTCTCAAGCTTAAACCACCTATACTGCTGTTTTAGGATCCGTTCAATGAGAGTTAATCATTTTCATTTAAGCCCATTAGGTGGTGATAATGGGCTGCTTTATCAACCTTCTGTTTAATGAAAAAAAAAGAAAACTTTTTTTCTAATTCATACAAATTTATGTCAGACTGGCTCCTGGACAGGACCTAAATACAGACAGGCTGGAACGGCACAGTGAGAAGAAAAGGTTTAATAAAGAAGATTCAAAACCTGCATGAAGGCTTGATGTGAATGAAGCATGGAGTGTAAATGACAAGCAGCTGTGTGGACATGGGCTACGAATGTATCAACCAAACAGTATAAACCATCAAGAAGTAAAGAAATCGGTGAGTACTGTATATATAGCACAATGCAAGGGTGAGACAGGGAGATACAATTATGGCACAGGGGACAACAAACTAAAGGGAAAAAACGAAATTACGCGTAGTAAAAGAATGTTTACAAATACACAATAAACCTAAAGAAATATAACAAATAAAGCATGACCCTGAGATTATAGTGAATAATGAATAGAAGCAAGACCCACAATAAAAACAAAGAGATACTGAGGACAAATTAAAAAGAGAATTAAAACCCAAATATCTGGAGATATTTGGGTCAACATCGTTAAAGACAAATAAAAGATGCCCAATAAAGTTCAGAAAAAAGAAAAAAAAGCACCAATACCAGGGCTGCGAGGAAGAACAAAATCATGAACCAAAAACAACAATCTAGGCACTGATCTAAAGGTTGTCTTTACCCAGAGGTGTCAAAAGATTTAATGTTTATCACTCAAGTATAAGAGTAAGAGTATCAACTTCAGCTTTTTCACTCAAGCAAAAGTTTAAAAGTACCATTTTTAAATCTACTTAAAATATACAATTAAAAATAATGCAGGAAAAAATGTTAAGGACAGACTTTAAACGTTATACTGGTTACTGCACTAGGGAACACTGTTCTACACTTATACTTAATTATACTTAATTTTCTTAGTTTTATAACTAATGGTATCTGTGCTAAATTAAACTTTCCATCATCTTTTAAAACTATTTATTTTGGTATGTGGCAAACAACAAGTGCGGGAAGGACAGAGTCCAACCACAAAGAAATTAATTGTCTGGATGAAACGTGTTTATACAATATAATTATCACGTTTATACAACATAATTAGCAAAAATTAATTTTCTAAAAGTTAAAAGTGGCAGCAATACGCTTCCATACAAATTATATTGATGGTTTTAATTATTTTTTTTCAATACCAACAGGCCCAATGAAAACGAGCTTAAATGAAAGAAAACAAACAATCTATTTTTTAGGAGTAGAAAGTAGAGGTAATTACAAAAACTTTAAGGAGCAGAAGTTAAACTTTGTCTAAACAATAATTACTCCAGTAAAGGATAGATATACTAAATATCTACTTAAGTAAAGTGACAAAGTATTTCTACTTTGTTACTTGACACTTCTGTCTATGCCAGACAAAGAGGTCAGGTGGGCAACCAGGAGGGCGCTCTGGATTTCTGGAGCCTTGAACGCAGCTCTGAAGGCAGCAGGAAGGACGTAGCTCCTGGGAGCGGTGTAGAAGCCTCGAAAACTGCATCAAAAACTTATTTTGTGTCTATTGTTTTCTATTTCTTAGGTGTAGAAAAAAGTTAATACCAGCCTTGGTCACTGTTTCTACTAATAAAACCATTCTCATATCACACAGGGTTTAAGAAATGGGTAAGTCAGAGTTTTTTTTTTGCTTCTACTTACTATGAAACTAAAATACAAACTGAAAAGTCAAATATTTTGTGTTGTACCTACAATTTGACTTATGTGTTTTTTCACATCTGACCCATGCTTTTTTCATTCTTTCTATCCTTAATAATGTGCTGATCATCCATATTTATAAGCCTCTTATAATCAAAGGTCTGATAAAATCCTTCAGTGTATTGCAGTCTGGTAACCTGTTGGTTATGGTAAGCAGTAACTATGTATGATTGCAAACCTCTGTCCTCTTCACCAATGGGTCAC
>NW_015151151.1:24160-39455 GCF_000732505.1 Cyprinodon variegatus | reverse complement strand
TGTTGCCACACACCTGACTATGTGAAGGAATTATTATACCTCTGCAGGCCTGGATGGCTGCTGAGGAGCTCATGCAATCAATTAAAGCAGATGTGCTGAATCGGTTAGACATTTAAAAGATGCCGAGCAGTGGTACCTGGGGAACAGGATTTAGAACAACTGCTGATTGAAATGTAGCAGGGATAACAATGTCTAAAATAATGTAACCTACTGAGCTAGTAAGTATACCGCTGACTGCCTGCCCTGAAGCAGCAGAAGGATCAAAATGTGCAAAATGCAGCAGTGTTTACATTGATGCAGGGCTAATGAGAGGACAACAAAGCTGAGCAGGTGTTTGAGGCCAGTTTTTCCCACTGCCTCAGTCAGACACAGCAGACATGACAAGTTTTAGCCTTACTCAGGAACAGCATGTGAATCCAGATTAGACTGAGCTTTTGTTTTACTACAGTACAATACACATCCAGTGTTTTATTTAGATATAGCCTCTCATATGCAACATGTCTGTACACAATCAAAACGGCTGATCTGAAATTCATCCTGAAAATCAAAAGCCTTCTTTAAAATCAGCTAGTAAACACGGCCTACTGGTGGTGCAGTAGTTGTGTTTCTCTGCCAGTCCTGTCAAGCGTAATGTAAATAAGAAACTGGTATTCCCAATTTTCTGTCATATTTGGTCCTAGAAACTATTGTTCTTAACTAACTAAATGGTTTTATAACAGCCTGTTAATGTGTACAGTATAGCTGCCAACCTCTGCTTTATTGCTTCTGTTATTGCATTTCAACTTCATTTATCTTTTCTGATGAACATTTTATTTTTATTTGCTTGCATTTCATTCTGTTTAACTGAGTTAAGTTTTTATGTTGCTGGATCAATAATTTGATTTGATCTTACAGCTGTATTTAATCAGCTATCCCTCTGCTATAATAACTGCAGTAGCTGTACAAAACAAGGCAGATGAATGCTTCATTTTCCGAAACATAAACCGATGTTTCCTACACCACTATAGAAATGTAACAAAACAATACTGTAAGGTTTTTTTTTTTTATTCCACTAATATATCATCTGTTTTTAAATAATGAACAGTGTTTTCATTTCTGAGATTTGTTTTGTCTTTACTATAACAAAGAAAAAACATGATAGTACCTTTTTAATTTGCGTTCTTTTTCATATCATATTTTTTTTCTCATCTTAAACCTATTTTTTGTTGCTAACACCTGATTGTTCCAACTGTGGGACAACAAAGGAGGATTGTTCTAGTTTATTATCATCACATTTCTATTCCATGTCACTGCTAAATTGTTCACATCGGCACTTTTTTGGTGTTAGAGTGGACTTAAACTGTGCCATTATTTGGGATATTCAGGTTTTGTTGTGTCTTTTCTTACTGTCCTTAAACTACGACAGTAAGTCAAGTTTTGTTTTCTCCCATCATGCTGATGGCATTTAATTTGTTCCTCCTGTTTTTCCTCAAATTCACAACCATGTTACTTATTTCCACACCATGCTGATACTGTCTCCTGTGACGCTCCTGGGCTGATGAATACCGGATTAGATAGCTGATGCTTCAGTCTAACAAACTGTGGTCTGTTTTTCAGGTAGGTTTTTATTCAGGACTGGGGGTCTGGGAAAAATTGCTTTGGAATATATTGTGATTTTTGGAAGCACAATATAATATAATATCAATCTTTCAGTTCCTAAAATCAATTTTAATAATAATAATGATAATGATAATTGAGCTTTATTGATTTCACATTGGAGAAATTTACCTCTGCATTTAATCCATCCCCTTGGGGAGAAGTGGGCTGCCATTGTGGGGCGTCCGGGGAGCAGTGTGGAGTTAAGGGTCTTGCTCAGAGACCCAGAGTAGCAGTCTGTGGGAGTGGAGCTTGAACTCAGAACCTCAGGATTCTAAGCTCTATGCCCTAACCACTAGGCTGCCACCCCCTGCAAAACACAAAAACAAAACATTTTTACCCAAAACAATGAGTGGAAAATGAGCTACCTCTGCAATGCCACTCTGATAGAAGGTGCTGTGGAGCCCTTTTGCTGTATAGCGTGGACTGACTCAAACCCCAAAAAACATGGATAACAAAGCTACTAAATGATCAATATCTTCTGATGAACACATACAGCACTTGCTTTTTCATTTATAACTTTAATTTTGATACTTGGGAAAAATATTGCAATATATATAATGATATTGCATTATAATGATAATATCGCTTTGTAACCCAAGTATTGTGACACATACTGTATCGCAACACTCATGCCAATACTCACCCCTAATCCAGACATTGTTGAGGCCTCTGGCTTCATGAATTTCTGGCAAAATCAGCATGGATCATGTTAAATGGACTGAAGAAATAAGAGAACATCCTTCTATAAGAGCTGTCAGCTTAATCTAGATGAAAGTGGAATTTCTAAAGCAGGTGTATGACTGCATATTTTAATTCAACTTTACAGTAAACAGCAAACTGCTGGGGGTCTTTATAACTGCTTGTTTGCTTACTTTGGTGGACCAGCAGGAGTCTCTCTAAGACCTTCATGATATGGGATGTCAGGGTAACAGGTCTAAAATCATTGAGGACTGATTGCTAACTTTCTCTGGTATCAGAATCAGGCAAGATGTTCACTGGACACAGTGGACCTGTTGTGTAGATCACACTAAGGGTAAATAGGTGCTGTATAATCACAAAGAGCTGATCTACAGACCTTTGAGACTCAAAGGCAGACACCATCTGGCCTAGGAACATTATTTCAGTGTAGTCTTTTCAGCTGATTTCTAGAAAAATTGAAGGGATAGGGGAAGGAAGAAGCATCATCTTCTGATTTGGTTGAGAGTAAACACTTAAACATCTATGGTGTGACAGCTTTGGGTCAAAGGAAGGTGGGATGTGAGTTTGGCTATGACCAGGAGAGAAGGATACTGAGTTTTTTCCTGTTTAGTTAATTTGCTCTGTCCAGGTTTTCACTATTCCAAGTCTATTTTTGCTTTAAGCCTGTTATCTCTTACATCCCTGACCACACATCCCAGATATTGTTCATTTGGAACCTGTTCCCCAGCTTCTCCTTGTATACCTGTTTGTTTTTCTTATCTGGACTCTAAAGTTGCCTCTGTATACTTCTCAATGGTGTCCTGTCTCCCTTCTTAAAGGCTTGATTTTTTCCTGTTTAAGCTGGGGATACACTGTACTATTTTGCACGCATCTGCAGCTCAAACTGTACAGCCAGACCGCACGGTTTTGTCGTACATTGTGAGTTCACAGCTCACACTGATCTGATGCTCTGATCCGATCTACCTGCTCTCACAGCACGTCTAAAAACCACACCGGACTCAGTCCTGGAGAGATGGAATTACTGGGAATCATCTATCCAGAAGTCAAACCAGTAGAAGAGGAATATAAAAAAAGGAGATGACGTATTTGGACAAAGACATGGCTGAGAAAATGTGGCTACTACGGTCTGTCAATTTTACAGAAAGAACTCCATTTCACTCACATCCCTGCCATGCTTCGCTGTTTTCCTCTGAGAGGAAGAAAAGCAAGAAGAGCCCTCTTTTGCACATGCTCACTGAGCGATTTACCCACGACTGTCGACTGAAAATCAAACATGTTTGATTTTCTCCCGATTTCACGATTCCTGGTCAAGAGGTGGTCGTGAGAGGGTGATTGCCCCTCGTTACCCCCTGTACACTACACGACACATGACGCACATTCAGAAAGTCGGGCCAATTGGAAGATTCTTGCACGACTGAAAATTCTCCCTGAAAAGGTAAAAACATTGCACAGTGTAAGCCGTTTAGCAGTTTCTTTAGACCATCTGTTATCGAGGGTTTATTATTCTGGAACAATCTCACTGTTCTGGTGGGGATAGTGTCATTTACAAAGAAGTTTTGATAGTCAGTCACACACTTGGTAATGGCATTGATGGGATCTCCATGTGGATGGCACAGTGCTACCTAGTCTGTAGCCTCAAAACAATCTTCAAGGTCCTTTGACTGAACCCCAGTCGCCCTCAGCAGATGGCCGCTCACAATAAGCCTGGTTCTGCTGGAGGTTTCTTTCTGTTAAAAGCAAGTTTTTCCTCTCCACTGTCGCTATAAGCATGTTGGGTGTGAGGGATTTCCTTCAAGTCAATGAGTCGATGCAATCAACTGGTTTTCCTAAGATAGAAAACTTTGAATCACTTTTACTGTATGATCTGGTTGAACTGTAAAGTGCCTTGAGATGACTCGTGTTGTAAATCTGTGCTGTATAAATAAACTGAATTGAATTGAATCTTCTTAAGCTTCTTGTGGTCATCATCTCACAGTCCTCTTTATTGCAGGTTGTCTCTGATAGAAGGGCATTTATTCTGAGTAGAGAGAAGAAAATTGTGATCTGAATTCAAAAGCTGAATTCAGAAATCTCGGGATTTGAGATAAAGCCAGACTCGACCCAGCGTGAGGAAGACATCATGGCTTCATCTGTTCCACAAACAAAACGCTAGTTTCCACAGGTGCGGCTACTTCAAGCCAGGCATAATTAATCAAACTAAATGCAGGTCTGCAGTTTCCTTCAAGAGACCATGAGGTTTATCACAGATTAACTGATTCCGCAAACAAAAGCGGGTCAGCTAAATGCCTTAACAGTCTTCTAAATGATTATTTTATTTCAATGGTCTGGTTTAGTAACTATACTCACACAGCCATGGAAGTGCAGTTCAAGACATAGTTGATTGCAGTGAACAAAGCCAGCTAAATGGTCATTTTCTTGCAGAGTTATCTGGAACTTTGGATGACTCTGATGTTTTTCAGTTAGCTGGGTGTAGATGTCCTGCCGTTTAAACAGAGGGAATCCTGTCAGATTGTCCATCCATTGATGGAATGAACGGGTTGACCGATCTGGTTCTGTCCATTAAAGTTACATTTATCAAATAACTATCGTGGTCTAGAAAAGTCATACATATTTAGAAACAATCAGATTTTGTATGGCGTTGTTATGAAAACTAAGATGATAAAAGGCTTAAAGGTATTTTGGAGGATTTTCACAATTTTTTTAAAAGATCCGCCCTCTCCACTTTAAAATAGACATTATATGCAATTTAACATGACATATTACTGCAACTGAGAGCTAGAGCTTTGGCTGCCAAACAGTAAGACATGTTTATCACTTCCATTGTCCGCTGTTGCAGATCTAAATTGTGAAGTGTTTCAGAACATCTTGAGTTGAGCTTAATTCTCTTCTCTGTAATATCACTATGTTAATCTAACAGTCTAAACACATGTCTTTACAGCCTTATTTGTCCGTTGGAAGCTCTTCATGTTTCACAGTTTTCTCAGCATGGTGAGGGCTTACTAGTTTAACATTAGCAGTATTGTGGATATCCTCCCGGCCTCCCCCAATGCTTTCCTTTCTCTTTCTCTGTCTAAGTCCACTCCTCTCTCCTGCTCTCTGTGCCAGATGCTCAGTTATTCCTCTGTGGGATGCTATGTTACTTTAGGGGTGAAGGTGTCAGATCTAGATTCCTAAATCAAAATTTTTAGAACATCCAGGAATTAGACCAGACCCAATAGCTAAAAGTTTATTACAATATAGTATGTTAAAAAAAAATCTCATTAAAAAAAACACTCCAATTGAGACAACAGACAAATAAATATTGGGATTTATTAAACATAAGATCCCTCTCTTCAAAAAAAAATAGTTAAACAAAAAGTTAGTTAAAGACTTAATTTGTGATATTCAGATAGATTTATTTTGCCTTACAGAAACCTGGCTGTAGGAAAAGGATTTTTAAATGAGTCAACATGTTCTAGTAATTGAAATGTTCACATATAAGAAAAAGGCAGGAGGATTAACAATGACCTTGCAGTGTGATTTTTTTATTTGTCCGAAGCCACGTAATAGTTACAACTCCACTGAACATCTAATCAATATTAGTCTTAAAGGTATGGGGGAGGATGTTTGTTATTTTTCGGGTGTATCATCAAAATAAGTGGTCCTCCTAATTACCAATCATTCTTATGATATTTTTACGTAAGGCCATCCTACATGCTCATTCTAGGTAGCTATCCTTTTCTCTGCATGCGCACTTTCGGGTGTAAGTATATGTGTGGTGAGCAACGGTTTCAGCCAGTGATTAAAGCTTGGCTTTCTCACCACAGTTCATTGAAAATGGCCAAGTGAAAATGGCTTGTATGAGCGATGCAAACAGCAACTTGTAAACAGAACATGCACAAGGAGAAATGGGCTTGTGCTTGCTCTCACATACGTTTATTAGGAGTTGCCTCATGGGAGCAGGTAAAGGATTGTGCAAGTGCATTTTCCTTTTAAGTTGAGAAGGCGGTTCTTTTAAAAAATTGTGGAAAATCCTCCCCTTTACCTTTAACAGAGAAGAACTTCTGGATGTTCTGCCTTTGAGAATAAGTTGTGGAGTGGTTCTTTTATCTGGTTTTTAATTTCATGTTACATGCAATTTAATTCAGTGTATTTATTTCGGGGCAATTAACAATGCATTTCGCATCAAGGCCATATTCAGATCATTTAATTCATTCAAATCACACAGACTGATTGGTGACATTTTTTCTATCAGTGGAAACCTAGCTGATTACATTGAGTCTGACTTTCCAGACTGCTCCTAGATGTAGCGACAGTAGACATTTGCATGTTTGCAATCCCTTATCCCTTATGCGAATGACAGTGGAGAGCTAACTCCCTTTCAAGAGAAAGACCTCAGCCCTTTGCCTTGGCCGACAAATGGTTCAAGAACACAGTAGAAGACACACACAAGGAAAATGGAAGCACTGATCACTGAAAAAATGTTATATGTTAAATATGCTAATGGTTAACCAGCAGGTGGCTTTTTCTAGGAAGGAAACAGTTTTGCAGATGGTCTTCATGTTAAAATGATGAAGGGAACACATATAGTCACGTTGAAAGCTGGGCCAGTACCTATGTCATACATAATCTATGGCCTTGATGCCAGTAGCCCCAGGATGGTAAACAGAGCACCAGGCCCGATGTAGGCACTATGACAAAAAAAAGCAGAGAACATAGATTTAAAGTATAAATAATCAAACATTGGATTATGGAAGTACAATGAAGCCAGGAAGGGTGATCTTTAGTCTTCCAGCAGCCTAATCCTATAGCATCATTATATGTACAGAAAGTCTCAGGATAAACTAAGTTTCCATAACCATAAACTTTATCAAAAAAATAAAGTTATAAGTCTAGTCTTTGATGGGATGTCTGATCCTGCAGTCATTGGTACATTAAATATAGAGGAAGCAGAATAAAGGGAGGCAGTGAACCGCTTGGTGTGGAATCAATTATCTAAACCTGAATTTGAAAAGAATAAGGAAGAATATTTTAGATTTTGAGAGAAAAAGGGAATGTTTCATTATAATATCATGGAAGAACAAGTGAAGGTGATTGTGGAGTATAAATGCATTGTTGTTCATCTGGACAACGAACTGGACTGGAGACACAACTGTGATGCTCTCAGGGACAGAGCAGACTGGACTTTTTAAGGAAGCTTAGGAAATCTTTAGTAAATCTCTTGTGGAGAGTGTGATCTCTACTGCTGGAGGGTAACAGCATCAGGCCAAATTACTTAAAGAAGCTTAAAAAGCTGAAAAAGAAGTCTGCTCTGGGAAATCCTCTAGAGATGTGTTTGGTCTGTCTGATTTTGTCCCACTTTAGTCCAATAATAAACATCGAAAAGAGATAGAAAACCCAGTTTTCTGTCCTTTCAATGATCTGAAAATGATGGTTGTTCACCTTTTCCACAAACTCAAGATGTCGTTTGGATGTAAATCATGTCGTCAATGCATGCATTGTCTTTTCAACCCATTTTTTGCTCGGTGGGATATGGAGACCCCTGAGTATCCTAATGAGTAGCAGATCCTTCTTGTCCACACTGACATGTGACAGTTTGCTGAAGGAGCCCCTATAATATGAATTACAACATTTAGTTTCCTCTTTGGATCATGAAAGAATTAAAAACAAGCCATTTTTTCACTCTAAATTTAAGATATGGTCAACATGCATTTTAATAAAAAAAAATGATTTCATTAATTAGAGGAATAATCAAGTTAAGAACGACCTAGACAAAAATCAAAACTATAAATAACAGTTATATGTGTTGCTTTGTTTTTTAATCAAAGAAAAAGTCCTGTAAGTATTTTGTAAGTACTTTTTTCCAAGTATTCTCAGATTTACAATATAAAAGTTTTATTTGGCGTTTTTCATCACAAAAACAAGCCTGTTAACAAGATTTTCCAGAACCACTTTTTTATTATCCACTTTTTGGTGAACTGCAGCTTAGTTGCTGTTTCCAGATTAAGTGTTTTGGATTTTTTTTTTTATACTGCCTCTTTGTTTGGCATCTTATGTTTGCAGCTGCTCTGCTGCAGATGTGACCCTGCTGATATGGTAGTGGGCGAGCATTCGGTTCATTCAGCAGCCTTGACAGGGAGAAACAGGGCTGTGTCTCAGCAGACTGATACAGACATGGGCAGGTGTTGCTGCTGACACCGTGTGCGCAAATCTAGACTGCAACAAAAAATACAGAGAAACTGTACAAATCAAAACATTGTGTCAGTGCACAGTGTGGACACTGCTAAACTTTAAATCTGTTTGTATTTTTTAGTCAATACTTTTCATCAGAGTGATCTGATGTAACTTGTTATAAATGCACTGCATGCAACTCTGAAAATCAAGCAAATCTTATCCAATTATTTATTGTAAATTCACACACAGCAAATAATTCTACAAAGCCAGTCTATAAAATAAACATTTCTTTTATGACGACTCTCAAACTGCCTTTAGAAAACATAATCTGCTTATTTCACCCGCAACAGGCCCACTTATTACATGTGCCAAAATCATCTGCGTGCAGTTTAGTGCATCTTTTTTGAAACCTTCGAGGTTAACTGTGCTTCAACCCTACGATTCTTGAAAGATGAGATTTGGTTAATAATATGATGTAAGGCTTATCAGGTTTTTCTTGCAAAGATCAACAATGGATTAATGGGATTTCCCTCATAGATTGTGAAAATGTTTGTGACTGGACTGGTTGAGTAAGTTCATAACAATATAATCTACACAAGTTGAAGCATATATCTTCCTTTGCAGCAGACATTGTAGATGCTGTTGTATTGTAGTTTGTAAGATGAGAAGAAATAAGGTTTAAGATGTTGTTGAATGGTAGAGCCAACATCGTTTTAGGAATATTTTTTTGCTCAATGCAAACAGACCTAATTCAGTCCAATTCACTGAACAAGTATATTTGTTTCAGGATGAGGGGCTTTTATGATTTTCGATTTTGATCTTCTAAAAAGGGTAAAAAATCTCAAAGATCCTCACACAATATAAATGCAACCTTCAACTCTAAGGCAACACGTCTCAAACTGGAAAAGATAAAAGTAACCTCAGGAGTCGCAGTTGATTCACCCAGGTGATGGTGGGTTTAGTAAAAGAAATACTTTCACATGGAAACAAAGAGGGACTCACATGTTCCGTTGTTATCTAAAGAAAAAATTAAGACACAGTGTTGAAAATTAGAGCTGAAAACCAATGACATCACCAACAAATGCAAAGATTTTTTTCACCAAAGGTTTGATAACCTTTGCAAAAATATATATTTTTTGCTAAATGTTACCAGTAAAGGTCTAAAAAAAACATTGAGTGCTTGGCCATGAGAATCCAATGTAGGCAGAGATTTTTTAGCATAGCTTCAAGACATGGAAGTAAATATTGCTATCACAAGTGACGCAAGCTTCCACAAGGAGAACCTTCTCTGTTCATGCCTTATCACTGACTGAGAGCTGCAAGAAGCTCTCTCTACACACAGGCTTCAAAGATGGGGTTCTTCCTTCAGTCAAAAAAATCCCACAATGTATTTAGAGATATGAACTATAGCTTTTGTGACGCACAAAAGTGTTTTTCCTGAAAGAATTTACTTAATAACAACACTAAGCTTTGTCAGTAAAAAAAAAACAAAAAAAAACTGTGTATTTTTTTTTATACTGACAAGGCTCAGAACAATAACAAATCCTATGTGGGAAATGCAGAACTAAGTCTGGACCCAGTCCAGATCTAAACACGCATATAGCTCAGTTAAAGTCAAGTAAACCTTTTAAAACTTTAATCAAAATAACTAAATCTAAGATTAAAGTAAAGCAGCAGTCTGTCCAAATCAGCTCAAAATGCTGTGCTATCATCACACCATCTCTTATACCTATAAACAAACGTGAATCAGCATTTTGGATTAATCGCTGGTTGTTCAGTGGTTTATAGAGGGAGAGCCGTGGCCCACTCAAAGGCAAAACACGGACTAATACTTTTCTCAAGGTTTTTAACCCTTTATAGGGCAAGTTTCCATGTTTGATCACTTGCACACTCCTTACAAATGGAGTCCCACCCATCCCTCAGAGAGGTCTAGAAGCACAAGATCTATATCCAGCCATTCAGCAAAGATCCTGCTACATGGCTGCACATCTTTATCTTGCATTTCAACAATTAGATGAGCCCTTGAATGATATATTACCTATTGTAAATTAAGTTGAAGAAAAACTCAAGGAAAAAAAGGTAAAAAGCTAATTGAAAAGTTAAAAGTAAAGTTCAAAAGTTAATAAGCCTAGTTAACAGTTATATTTAGGTTTATAAAATAAAAAATGTAAGTGCTAGTATCAGCATTAATGCCTCTGAGGTTATGTTGGACCAGAAAAATATGTTTCTTTTACTCTCAGAGGGTTTTTCATGAATTTCATAAATATATTCGGGCAAGTTGGCAAGTTTCTTGTTATTACAAGAAACTTATTGTTATGACATTCATTTTTGCCATCGAAATATACATATTTTTTTTATGTTAAAAGGTAATAAGGAGGCATCGGCCTGGATTCCAATAATTGACGCGAAATTCTGATTTTCAAAGTATTTCACTGTGTGCCCTATAAGGGACTTAGAGTAAACAATCTGATTTATTAAATTGACAAACTGCAGAATTAACTTGTTTATTTAATTAAAAAATTATTCAAATTAGATTTTTGACAGTAGAGGAACAGGAGCAAGATTTCCAAGGTCAATCATGATCATATGATTTCCAAAGGAGATGGTTTTAGTTTTGTCATACAGTGTCCATCATTCTAATATTAAACAACTCAGGGAAATGGTCCATATTTATGTTTTCTTTGACATCACAGATCTCTGTGTTATATTACAGAATAAGATCAAGTAGTCTTCTTTTTATCCAAATTGTCATGATCTTCGAGCTGATGACAGGCTTAAATACTTATTTCATTCACCTGTCTAACACAGCCCAGTTTCTCATCACTGTTCACCTCTTCCACCTGCTCCAGTCTCTATTTAAGCTGCTCGCTCCCGGTCATCAGTGCTAGATTATGCAAACCTTTGTGAGAGTTCTCTACCGTACCTGTTGTTGTTCTGATCACCTGATCCTGACCAGTTCAGCCCTCTGACCTCTGAACCGGCCTGTTCCTGTTTCGGATTTGCCTGATCTGTCTTTGGAATCCTATTGGTTTCTGCTATTGGGTTGAACCTGAATCTGTCTGCTGATTTTGGCTTGAATTTCCTCTCTTCACCTCTTTGGATCTCTGATCTTCTGGTCTGGATTCCTGTTAACCTCTTCGACAATGTTTTGGGCTTCATCACCTGGATACCCCTGCCCTGCTTCGTCTGTTTGGGTCTGCTCATCAGCCAGTTCAGCAGTCTTCAAGCTCCGGTATTCGGAACTCTCTGGGCGGCGTTCGCCACGTGCTGTTGTTAGACATCCGGCTGGATTCTACTCCTTCTTCTGGGCGAAGACAGGACTCTATAACCAGAGATGCTGTCATTCGATTCCTGCTGAGTTGCAGATCCAACATAGGTCAATAAACGTTTTTGTGTAGCACATTCATCTGTCTGCTTCAAATTCTGGGGCCTCAGTTCTTGACACAAATCAGTTATTTTTTATATATTACAATTTCCCAGCTTTTGTTATTTCAAAGCACTTTATAGAAGATATCTATAAAGATTCTGAGTCATCCAGGTCAAGGTCAAACTTGTAAAAGTTCAGTCTAGGCAACTGGATGTGAAGTTTTCTAGAAGACGTTTCTCTTCTCATCCAAGAGGCTTCTTCAGTTCTAACTATTGGTGGGGAACACTGAGATTAATATACTTTAAGTCTAACAAAGACTAACACTTTATAGAAATGATTCTATCCTCTAGACAGATTGATTAAATTCCCTATGAAAGGAAACCCAGCAGATAACTTCTGAGGCATTAGTTTGTTCAGTCACCAACCGAGTAATTATCAATTACTGGGAGAAAGTCTTTCATCAGTGGTCTACAACATAGAAGAAACATGAAAATCCCAAATAATTAAGATAGAACCATATCTTATAAGTCTGGTCTGTAAGTTAGAAAACTCAGTGCTATAATCCTTCATGCATTTTGTTCCCAGATATACCACAGTACAGAGCACCGAGCCAAAAGAGTCCCATTCCTAAAGTTTCTCTTCAAAGCTGATATAAAACCAAAATTGTCAAGATTTGTTTAAAACACTGATCTGTTCCACCACGTTTATATTTTTTAAGAGCTTAAAAGGGAGAGACCAGGAGGGAATGCAGAGAAATATGAAACGTCACCAAGCAAAAAGTCTTGCTTCTCACGGCAATACAAACCCTTCTCTGACCAGAGGAAGAAGGTACGGCGGGTAAAATAAATAATGAACGCACCTCCATTTTTTTTCAATAAATGTATTTCTAGCTGTGCTATTAACGTGACATTTTTCACCAGATGTTGGTAACAATCCATTCAGTCCACACCTACCAAGAAATCAAACCATAGATGTCGAGAAATGAAGTTATTTGTAAGTGTGCTTATGTGTGATTTAATGAAATCCCAAACTAGGTTAATCATAATTACTTCACAATTTGAATGATCCCAAAGGGTCAAGTTGGTTTGAAAAGCTTTTTTTTTCTCTGATGAATGATTTGAAAGCTACAAGTTGTATGTTGAAAAAAAGGAGCAAACACTATTTTACAGCACTACACTGCAAAAAAGTCATTTTCTCTTAACATAAATGCATTTTCTATTGAACTAAGGGGGGGAAGTGAGACACTTTGCCAATGGAAAGAGACAATTCACATTTAAAATAAGGAAAAACGATTACTTTGTCTTATTTCAAATGCATATTATGTGATTATTTCATTTTAAGAGTGAAAATACTCATTACATTGGCAAATCATCTTATTTACCTACTCAAATTAAGGGTAAATTCACTTAACTAATTGACTTTTTCTATATTGTTTTTGCAGCATAGATATGATAAACTGTTCCAACCGTTGCCGTTCCAAATTCTCCCGAGTGGTGCACGACTTTACACGAGTAGATAAAGTCATTGTGATTGGTTGATTATCAAGGGGGGGGGGATTGTTGTGCCGGAAGGTTAGCAAGCCAGTTTGGCCGGTTTGTCGGAAGCATCTTGCTAACCAGTTAGCAACTTAGTGCTAGCAGGTTCCCAATGAGAAATTCCATTGGGACCAAGTAGCACTAAATTGATGACTTAGAAAGGACACTGTCAAGGAACGCTATGGACAGTGGAAACATGCAAGAGGAGGAGAGTTTAGTGTTGGAGGTCGTGGATGAGTCTCCTCCGTCATCCATTTTTTATTTAGAGGAGGAAAGCGGGGACGAAGATGTTGTGGAAGAGCACGCCAGGGCGGCAGAAGCTTGGTTTGGTGTAGAAGACTTCCAGCCGTACATGTTTGAGCCCTTGCCTCGCAACGCTGTCAGTTCTGTTAGCTCTACGCCTGCTGAAGACACAGACGTCCATCCCCGTGAACACTGGCATGGAACTCACTGGGAAAGGAAATGATTCTCAGTTCTTATTTCAACCGTTGTATATATTAGCTGTGACAAATGAATCAAGATGCTATGAAAAGTTGATTGACAGATTACCTTTGATATATGATTGGCTGAATTTAGGTGTTCAGGCTGATGTATAACTAACTGGTCTGCATAAAATAACAGGGGAAAAAACACAGATTTTAAGACAGGATTTTTTTTCTAAATAGAAATTTTCTAACTTTTCGGAAAATATGGTCTGATAAAGATTACATTTATATACATGTTTAAGCCAGAATGATTTGACATTTAAATATGACTTCCCAAGACTTTAAGTTGAGCTGAAATAATCAGGATCTGACTATGGCAGCAGTCATCCAGAAGGAGAACTTTGTATTTAGCACTATGTGAGTAAAATGCCTTCAGGTTGTCGGTTTTAAAGAGGACTGGACTCGGAATAAAACCCACCTATTATCCAAAAAACTCTCAGGTTAGACACTTTGAGGACAGCAATATAAAGGTTTTGCATTTACTGTTGGTGAAACCAAACATTCTGCTGAGTGTCTTGTGGAAAAGCCAAACAGTCTAAAGCACAGACAAATAGAAAATATTCATCCATTATACGCAAACACACGAAATGCCAAAGGAATGAGCATTTTACTTTTTTTTTCTTAGGTCCTTCCAGCCCTAGTGGATTGTTTTTTTGTTTTGTTTTTTACGGTGGGCCGACAGGAAAGGGGGCACAAGAGAGGGGGTCAGATTCTAACCCAGGTCGACCACGTCAAGGACTACAGCCTCTGTACATTGGTCGTGCACACTAACCACTGTGCCACCAAAGCATGCTAAAGTATTTAACTTTTAAACTAAGATAGTTAGATAATATGCAATTGAAATGGGACAATGCAACTGTTTTTTTTTTCTTATTTTAAATGTAAATAATCTTGTTCTATTGGCAAAGTATCTCACTTACCTCTTATTTTAAAACCCTCAGCTGAGGAACCCCTGCAGTTCTTAGTTTCAGCATTTGTCTGTTTCATATTAATGTAACCAAACCAGAAACATCTCAGTTTCTGTTCCAGAGAGCATGGATTTAGACTCATCCTTTGTGTCCTGTAATGGTTTCCAAGTAAAGATTCTACTTTGTCACCACTGCCCTCCAGCCCAAGACATGTCTCCTGAAGTCTAAATAATGTCCCGTTGTGTATCTGCTCTGCATCAGCCCAGTGCGCCTAAGGCTTAACTCTGCTGGCTGGAAGCATGGTTAGATTCCAGCTGTAAGTTCCAGTTCACATCAGGTCAATGACAGTCTGCCTTCGGAGTTATGTACCAGCTGACAAATGGATTACTGCTTTCTGCCAAAATAAATGCAGCATTTAGGAAATTTGGGGTCCTAGACAAAAACAGGCAGTGGGCCCTCTGAATTGAGAAGACAACACATAATACAGACCCATTATACTGATACAGAAAA
>NW_015151151.1:20712-22390 GCF_000732505.1 Cyprinodon variegatus | reverse complement strand
GTGGTACTCCACAGGTAACCTTTGAGCATGTGGAAGATCGGTCATTAACATGAACAAACTGTATTCGATCAGACAGATAAGATTTAAACCAGTCTAGTGCTGTACCTCCAACAAAATACTCAGGTCTTTCTAAAAGAATATTATTGTCAACTGTATCAAATGCAGCACTGAGATCCAACAGGGCGAGCACAGACACAAGTACATTATCTGAGGCCATGAGAATATCATTAGATACCAGAGCTGTTTCAGTGCTGTGATGAGCTCTAAAGCTAGACTGAAAATCTTCAAAAAGTCATTATGGTGTAAGTAATCTCAAACTTGTACTTTCTCAAGAATTTTAGATAACAAAGGAAGATTGGATATAGGTCTATAATTTACCAAGTCATCTGGGTCAAGAGACGGTTGACCCCCACCCCACCCTACCTCGCACACATCCATGCTGACGTAAGCCATACTGTGGCAGTTTGACGTCAGATAAGTGTCTATGTTCAGAAAATTGGAAAATGACGATGACTACGTAATTTGTACAGAAATGCATGTGCAGTTGTTCGCCTCATACACCTGTTTTCCTCTGGAAACTGAATCAGTAAAAAGTGTTTGAAATGTTAAAAAATGGAAATGGTTTACGTTATTGGATGTTAAAATGTTCACAGAAAACCTAACATCAATTTCAGCACCACCCTCACCACCTCAAGGTTCAGTTTTCTTCAGAACCATTTAAAAGAAAATCAAAGTTTCTCTTTAACTGTGCAAATGCCTGTAGGATTTGTCTCCCTATGAATCTGTGTCTTGGTCCTTCCAGCCTCTTCTGAAGTGCCTCAAGTATGTCAAAGCAAGGATATTTAGTCCTAGCAGCTCTTCCCAAAACTCTCCTCCAAACCGTGATGATCTGGAACCTGACGTTTAGCAACAGGTTATAAATCTTGATGCAACCCTGGTCAGCTGTGTTTGGCTGATATGTGTATTTTTTTCACGCTGGACTCAGTCAGACCTCTCTGGTCTACCTTCACTTTATCCAAAATAATATTGCACAAATAAACACTTTAGTCATCTTACTTCAGGCTCACTGTTTGAAAAACACTGATGTAAAAAAATTAACTTGGCCTTCAAACGGGTTAATAACCTCCCTCTAACCTACTGGCCTCTTAATATTATTATCTGGTGCTCAACCTAATTGCTTTTACTTAAAACAGTTTAACATTCGTAAGATTTAGAATGAATGCATTTTGCTGTTAAAAGTTTGTATTAACTGTGATAAGTCAGAATGATACTAACTTGCACTGCAAAAAATGATCAAGAAATAAGTAAAAATTCCTTCAAATAAGTGGATTTACATGAATTTGAGTAGGTAGATAAGATGATTTGCCAATAGAATTAGCATTTAACTTTTTTGTTTTTAGGTTTTTCCAGCCCCAGTGGCTTGTGTTTTTGAACAGTGGGCCGACAGAAAAAGGGAGTACGGGAGGACGGGGAGAGACCTGCAACAAAGGACCACAGTTCAGATTCTAACCCAGGTCGGCCACGTCAAGGACTAAGGCCTCTGTACATGGGTCGTGCGCGCTAACTACTGTGCCACCGAAGCATGCCCAAGTATTTAAAGGAGAAGTCCAATCATATTCAGAATTCAAACTCCTGAAAGTACTTTAAATATGAAATTATTACATAATGTTTAATAAAT
>NW_015151151.1:8656-20432 GCF_000732505.1 Cyprinodon variegatus | reverse complement strand
TCCCTCTTCAAGTTGGCAATCCAACAACGAACCCGTCCGTGGAGGATCAGGAATCAGAAAGGCGAAATAACAAATTTTTTCACTTTTATCCGATGTATTCCAACATCCAACTGCCATGCACATGGGCATTGTCAGTTTCACTATAGCTCTGGTGAATTTCAATGTCGAAGTCCTCTTGAAATCTTAAATAGTTGTTGTTGATTGCAGATGTTTCTAGAAGTACATATTAGTTTTAGGTATAAATAATGATCCACTGCTTATTCCCTGCTGACCGGACTTTTCCTTTAACTCTTAAAATATGATATTTAGATAATATGCAATAATAAGACAATGTAATTCTTTTTCCTTCTTTCAAATGCAAATTGTCTTGTTTCATTGGCAACTGTCTCACTTACCTCATATTTTCCAGAAAAAAAATGCACTTATTTTTATGAAAACATTGCTTATTCAGATTGCAATTTTTTGTAGTGTGAGGCCTTCTTTTGGCTGGGCAACCATCTGACCGCCCATTAGCTCATAGACTGATTTCTATTGTTTTAAAATGCTGAGAGATTCGCCTTCTGCAGGGAAAATAAAATATTTCCTGTCCACAAATAACAAAGATGCCAAACAGGTTCATGAAACTTTTAGCTAATCAAGTAAGATTTTAGGAGCCTTTTATTAACTGAACCATTAGTCGGTCAGTATTAAGTGATTTTAACCACCTAATGAGTGGAAAAATCAGCTTAAGTCCAGAAAAGAAACCAAAGGATCTTCTGAAAGACTTCTACATTTTCCACCAAAAAGGTAGTAGAAGATCATAAGGGTATCTACCTGTCTGATTCTGGCTTGTTCCTGTATCAGATCAGAAAATTTGGCTTCTAGTATTAACTTCCACTTAACTTCATTCCTAGAACTTTGAGGCGAACAAAGATTCATTATTTTCTTTCTTGGAGGCCGTTTAAAGGCTGACATCAGCCCCTGACCTTCACGCTGTGGGAGCAGTTAGATACCAAGTCTTTCCAGAACACCTTCGACATTCTTTGTGATTCCAACAGGTCAGTTAGGGATCAAAGCCTCTTCAGGCATTTCATTCTTTCAGAAACTTTATTCAGTATTTCAGCCAAGGCCATTTAAAAAGAAAATGTTGCTATATGATGCTTATTTGGACACCAATGTTCCTGATTGTTTTATAATGTCTGAAGTTATTCAGACAGAGTTATAGCATCTTTATCCGTGGAGGTTTAATGCATATGAGAAGTAGCTCAGTGGTGGGTTATGTTAAGGCAGCAGGATCCTGCTTCATATCCCAGACTCCACACTGCAAAAACTATTTAGAAATAAGTGAAAATGTCTTAAATTACGTGTATTTACCATTAATTTTAGCAGGTAAATACAATGATATTTTTACTCTTAAAGTCAGATAATTAGATAATGTGCACTTAAAATGAGACAATGCAATTGTTTTTTCTTATTTTAAATGTAAATTATTTTGTTCCATTGGCAACATGTCCCCCTTACATCCTCAACTATAGAAAAAATACATTTATTTTGAGAAAAAACTATTTGGATTTAAATGTTTTGCAGTGCAAGACCATAACCAGGGAGCATTCTGGGTCTAAGGCACTGAGGCCGCTCTCTGATTCACGGCTGATGGATTACAGGACAAATTTCATGAAATCAAACACTAAAATATGATCTAATATGCTGAAAATCATCTTGCCTGAACATTTTAGGAGCTTATGTAATAATGGTTTATCTTGAACCTTATCATGCAACAAAATAGATTTAGGAGCTGTATCTTATATCTGTTTAAAATTGGTTTATCAACTAATATAAAAGAAAATAAAAAGTTGAGGTCAAGTTTGGATTATCTCTGCAGAAAAAAACACTAACTGATACAAATTTGAATTTCTCTCTATATTTTTTTTATCAAGGTGTGAAATAATAAAAAAGTTGCTTTTTATATGTCTAATTGGAACAAATTAATTGTTTGTGTTGCTCAGATTTGCTCACGAATCTTTGAGCAAAGCTGGTTTAGATCACCAGTTTATCGGGCTGCTGCACACAGACTGGAGGTCATGACCCTCAGGGCTTTTTAACTGATTACTGTTGCAGTGCCAAAGCACAACAAACCAGCTTTAAGTTAAATGTCATGTCAAGTGGTGTTCAATGTTTTTTTTTTCTCATTCATACTTTAGAATCTCAGGTGAAGCTTAAAACCAACGGGGGAATAAAAACAATTTCCCTTCAGAAAAACACATTTTATTAAAACTGTAACATTTTTTCTAGTTATGGTGAAATAAATAAGTGAATGCAACTCCTCAGTACAAAATGGGTTTGAGCTTAAAATGGAGTAAAGTAAAAAAAACAAAAATGTAAAAACAGTCAGTATAAAAACCTTTCTTTGCATAGAGTACGCTTCCATTCAACTAAAAAGTGCTAAATAATTCATAAAGGCCTTATGTGTTACACAGCCAGCTAATATCTAAGCAGTGTCACAAACGGAAAAAACATGAGACAAAAAACAAAAAAACAAAAATGTGAAGTAAAGTGGCTTAGACAGGTAACTCAACATGTGCAAACTTACCGAGCAAACAGCAGACAGACATAAGCTGGTCAAATGACACAGGTGAAGAGTGTTTGAAACCAAGCTAGACCTAGAAGGAATCTTCAGAGCTTCAGACGTCACACCCATAAAGCTCCTCATAAGTACTGGAAGTACTGTGTGGACATCTGAGTCGTGGAACCAGAAAAACTACATTACAGTGTCACAGGACCTCCTGGATTGTAAATGAGGAGCTGACACCTCTGTGACTGCAGGTCTGTAGGAAGATCATCGTCTGGTTTCCCTCTAGATCTGTTGATTGCAAACTGTTCCCAGGTTCTAATCTGACTGCAGTGGTCCCTACTTTGTAAGATCATCTCTTAAAGCTGATATCAAATCTTTTATAGTAAAGTGTCTTAAAGATTTGGGATCTGGTAAAAGTCAACTTCATGCATCTCTTCAAGTGGGACTTCCTGAGACGGAAGGAGGCCTGCTGGTGGAGTTCTGCAGCTTTGGTCTCCTGCGTCCCGATGAAGGTTTGCTTTTAAACTGAAGTGATGAAAGAGCTTTCTTTGTGTGAGCTTCTCTCTTTGGGCTGTTGGGAGCTCCCAGAGTCTCAAAAAGTCTCTTCCGGAAAACAACTTTAAACTGAGAAAAGAAATGAGTGTGAGTGGTTTGTTTAAGGACATCCAAATCAAATTTAAAAACCATCAAAATGGATCAATAGGAGTTGAGCGCATCATACATACCATGTCTTCCACTGTGGTGGTGGTGGTGTGTGTTGCTTTGGTTGAAGCTGTAGTCGGGGAGACTGTACTAAGCTGCTTGGCTTTTGGTTTGGCACAATACATCTCCAGATGGTAGAGTTCACAGCCAGAGGATCTGCAGCACTGGTCTACTATCCCCTTCCCCCTGGGCCGAGGGCCATACCCAGACCAGGAACCTTTACCTGCAGGAGCAGACATAGCACATGTAAGATCACACAGAAACAAGGTTGACATGGATGAATTCTTCTTAGCTTCCCAAAATGGTCCACAAGTTGGAAAAAAAAACTGATTTAAAAAAATCTACGTTAGGACTGAGCTTTCATTAGAACCTCATCATAAAATAACACAAATTTAAGTAGAAGCATATATTTGAATGGTTAAAAAGTGCTCTTTGGGAGTTAATAATAGTTTACAGTAAATAACGGAACAACATACAGTTCTGTGTTTGGAACAAATCCAGCTGATATCTCATCTCTGCCACTGGGTTCCTAGAATGAGGCGACTGGATGAAATGATCTCATATAACTTGTTTATAACACTAGGTGAAGGAAAAGCACAGGTGGGTCTACAGCAGGGTGTGAACAGTGCACCTAGGGCCCCATTTGTGTGGCCCCTGATGTCACTTTAAGAATCATACAGGAACAGAAGGTTGATGCAGATGAAGACCTTTTATTTTCAATTAGGGGAAAACTATTACTGCCCTGTGATAGACTGGTGACCCGTCCAGGGGGGACCCCGCCTCTGGCCCGTCTACAGCTGGGGATAGACACCAGCACCCCTCATGACCCCAGCAGTGAAGGGATGGATGGAAAACTATTACCCTTGCATGCAACCTGAATTCTGTTGTTAGTTGTGAGAATCCATGTTGCAGTGCCCCCCTTCAACCGTTCAAGACCGACCTAAAACTTCCATCTGTTTTTGTCATAATTTCATCTTTGATGGAGGACCAGCAAGAGTTTCACAAGCATAAGTTGTTGTCATTTTCATTTCTTACCGTGATAAATTAAAATCTTCTTTCCAACACAAAGTTTATAGCCAAGCTTTCATAGTAAATAGGATCACATTTATCCAGTGAATTCATGGCTTTGCTGCACCCAGATCTGCTTCTCATTTTAAAAGGAAGATGGATCCAAACCCTTTTCTTATGGCTGAAAATGTACTAAATCTCTTAAATCAAGCAAAACAATCATTTTAAAATATTTTTTAAGGTTTGGGCCTACAATGATTTAGTACTTGCTTTACTGCGTGTTTCCTTTTTATTGACCAGGTCAATATAATTTTCTTTTTTCTCATATCATTTTGGACATCACTGATCTAGACTGATGACTAGCAATTTATAACTCTAGATTAAAATCTGAGTTAGATTAACCAAAGTTCCTCTCAGTATGGTTCTTCATCAGCTGTAAATCTCGACAGACTTGGCAGTGGAGTCTGGTGGCTTTGCCCGGTGCTCAATTGGCAGTAGGGTGTGAACCCGAGTCTATCATATGAAACCACAACTGACAGCTTAGAGTGGCCCCATTTTATTCCAGTTCACTCAGTTTAGATCATTTATCTGCTTCAAATTTCCATCAAAAGATGTTTCAGGATTAGCTGGTTCCACTTTAATCCAGTTCAAACAGTTAGATTTTTCTGTTGGATGTTGTTTTTAATTTTAATCTTACATTTTCTTTTCTTCTTTTTTTTTATCTTTACTTTTTAGGTCACCAGATCTGTACTTAATGGTTTAGATTTTATTTTTTCTCTTCTTGTGGCTTATTTACTCTTGTGCTTATTGACTGAATAATAATTCTTACCCAAATTCTTAATAGCAATTTTGCAATCAAATGAAATCTGTCTCCTGCATTAACCTGTAAGAGGGGTGCTAGAAGTGCACAGAGAGCATTCTGAGTCTAAGGGTCCCGTTCAGGGACCCAGAGAAGCAGCCTGTGTTTTACAAACTGCTAAGTGTTTCTAAATGATATATGAATATTTCTTGGGACTCAGAAGGCATCTGTCTACTGTATCTGTCTGCTATAGTATTTACAATGGAGAAAGTACCATTCATTTGTCTTCCAAGTGGAAAAGTTGTACAGTGGTGACTGAAGAAAATATACATTACTAAAACAGAGATGTAAAATGTAACTCAATCGGTCAAAACTGATATTTTTCTGGTGCATAACTCTGGGACATTTCAGAGTCACCGCCACTTATACAGTCAACCTGAAAAGGAAGAATTCATAACAAGTTTTCAGGAGAGTCTGAGGAGAAGCGGACGCCCCACCTCCTGCTGAGGGGTTCAGATTGAAGGGTTGATGTGATGACAATAAGTTGTGAAACTCAAGGTAATGAGCAAAATGATCACAAAATAAAATAAAGTGATGTTAAACATAAAAGTTTTTTTTTCTAGATACACGTTGCTGACTATAACAGAAGCTTTGTGCTGCAGCTTCTTCTTCTCCTCTCTGCACCTTTCTTTGTTGTTTTTTTACTAAAAACCGAGCTGCTGTCAGATAAGGACTGTTTCAACAAGAAGGATATCACACTCTGAGGCACGGTGTTCTGGAGATGCCGCTGCTGTGTTGGTGGATTGCCATTAGACTGATAGCAGATGCACAAGGTGGCCTTGGTCAGAGCAGGCCGAAGGTAATCAGGTGAAAGGGCTTCTGGGTAATTGTGTGTGCACTGAGGTGGAGATGATACAGCTCTAAACAATGCAACCAAAAGATTCTTTCTGTCCATAGTTATGGTTATGGTTCGGCTCCAAAATGAAAAGAAAGTGTTTCTGACACTAAGCTTGTATAAATCCTTCAGTGGTATACAGTACGGTATTTTACTGTACTACATTCTACTGTACCATATTTTACTGCACAGCATTCTACTGTACTGTATTTTACTGTATGGCATTTCAAAGTACCTTATATTTCTGTATGCATTTTTTGTGTCATTTTCTGTCCCTACTGTACAGACTCCCATTCGAAATGAAAAAATAAAATTCTATTCTATTCCATTCTGTGTGTAATATTTGTGTCAGACCTTCTTAGCATTTTTGTTTCAGGATTTTAATGTTTATTTACACAAAACTAAATCCTTTTGTATTTCAATTTCATAAACAAAGAAATAAAAATAAAAAAAGCCACCACAGAATAAAAGTAAGTTAAAATTTAGGTATTTTATTTCTGAGATCTTTTTTTTCTGCATTAGAAATTGAATGATATTTAATGAATTGTTTGTTTGTTTTTTTCAGGAGACATGCCCTCTTTTTTCAGCCAGAAATCCCTTTTTTAATCAGAACACTATTTATTTATTTTTTTTTGTATTTTTCTTATGCATGTCTTACTGTATGCATGTCTGCTTTGCAGAGTGAGTCTGGGTGAGACAACATGTCAGATATCTAGCCTGTCTTGTTCAACATGTGGCTGGTTAGTGTTAGGATGCTGACAGATGTCAGTAGGTAGAAAACTAAGGCCGGTCTGTTGTTTCCCAGTGACTTTCAGGAGGAATATACCAGACTGGCATATAAACCAAAATCTGGTTTGCCTCATGTTACACTGGGACTGATTGTGGATGTTTCTGTGCCTGGATGGGATTGAATGGATCTGATTTAATGTGTTTGCATACAAGTTAAACTTGTTTGTCTTGAAATTGTCTAAAGCGAAGACTTATGAAAATGAAATTAACCGAATGAAGGTTTAACAATAAAAACCGTGAGGTAAATTTAACACTTAACAACATATATGATGTTATTAACATATCTCCACCAGTTGTTCATCATCATCATTTGTTTAAATTAATTCAGTATGTTTTATTTCTTCATTCTTTTACCTAAAATTATGTTTAAAAAACAACCTTCATGTGTTATTTTAATCAGGCATTTCTGAAAAAGAGATCATAAAATCCTTGAAACAAATCTTTTAATCAATTCATTTAGTTTTTGTCAAAAAATGGAAACAAAAGAAACACAAAGATAAAATAAATATATATATAAATAAATGTTCTTCATTCATCCAGTTTTTTCGCACATTTACTAAGTTTGCAGCAGCTTTACTCCAACACAATGAATTTCTATAACTGTGACTAACTCAGCAGCAGAAAATAAACAGGAAGGCTCACCTAAGTAGATTCCACGATCCCCACAGACGAATAGGAGGTCACTGAGGAGCTCTGAGCCACAGCGGAGCTGGGCGGCCTCCAGGGAGAGGGGCCAACCTGCCAGAAACATGCTGCAGAGCAGGACGCAGATCCGAACACTCAGCACCTGAAACCAGAGGGAGATCGGTCAGGTTATGCCAAAGCAGTTAGTGATGCAGACACTGGACCTATGGCCCCTTCAGTATCTTGCAAATAGATTTTTTCTTTAATAAGTTTAAGGCAGAAGAAGGAAACTATTAGTAATGTCCTAAACTTCATTTCATCCCTGACCCATGAGAGGAAGGATGAATTGGTCAATAAATCCCAGATTTCTAAATACAGAACCACTATGACTGATGTCAAGCTAATGTGGATCAAACACATCCAGTGGTCACTGAGGACACTCAGCTCTCATCAGCGGCCTCATTTGGAGTGATCCTCTTTTTATGAAATCCCGTAGACTAGCAGCAAGCTTAATGCTTTTAAACCAAAGTACCAAATGTTGCACAGAAAGATTTCATACTGCTTTGGGGTTTTTTACTGAAGCAGTTTTAAGCAATGTTTTTATTCCATTTATATAAATGTATCTGAGTCAGAAAGATTTATCATAAACTTTCAAAACACAAACTAAAGAAGGGCTGCAGGACATTTAAATCTGGTTGGGATTTAAGAGAGAGATGAAAGTGACAAAGCATAAAGGATAAAGCAAAGCTTGCTGTTTGGAGAGTTTCTCTTTTTGCACCACTGATGGTCTGAAAATGAACCTCAATTTTTGCTCCTTATCGATTTTAATGAATGCAAACTCTGTTCTTTTCTACAGTGAAGAGAGTAGAGCTTCAGAGGCATGAATGTTGCAGAAGCAGCTGGAAGAACATCAATAATAGTATAACTGAGACGAGATGTTTATGCATTTTCTTATCCTACAGTGATGATTTGATGTGCATGAAAACATGATAATCAGATGTTTGTTCTATAAGCCTGGCATCATATTTATCAGAAATACCAGCAGCATCTTCATTTTTCAGCTCAGATTTCCCACATGGATCTAAATGATTTTCCTGGAATTAGCCAGCACAGTTTCCAAACCAGATGGATGAAATTTTTCTAAAAAAAAATGTGGCATGATTTACACTTTGAGTTCATCAAAGATGAACATTTATCTTTTCCCTGTTTTTCTTTTCGTATTTCCGAACCTTTTCATTGATCCATAACTGACTTTTTTTTTTATGAATAATTACTTTTCAGGAGTTAACGCCAAAGTAACACTTCCAGAGCTGCAGTGACACATGACCATCTGTCAGCAGCTTTGAAGGTTTCAACTTATTTTTCCAGCACGTCATTTATCTTTTCACAGCAAGAGAGATGAACATCCTCAGCAGATGATCTTTTTTTCTGCTTTAAAGCTCAACAGGAGTGGAGGTAGCTTACCTTGAGTGTGAGTGTTGGAGCAGCGTAGCAGCATGAAGAGGGCATCCTGTCTGGTTGGACGGACTTCAGCAGACCTGCAGACTTATACTGAGGGAAGCTGGAGGGGAGGTCAACAGAACCAGGCTTCCTCCCTCCTCCTCTTCTGACGTAGTTTTATGTTCGGATCTCATCCCAAACTGCTATCAGATTATTTACTCTGTCATATCATTGTAACAAGGAACTAACAGGATTCCTTATTTTTCTAGCATCGGAGCGAGAACTGAGAGGGGGGAGCCATCAGTTCAGTAGCTTTTATTTGTCCCAGTATGGGCAATTTTTGTGCACTAGTAGTACACCTTTCACACACACGTTCACATTTCGCAAAATCACAGATTAAAAATAAAAAAGAAACACATAAAATATTTAAAAAAGATAAAAGTAAGGTGGATAAAAGAGAGAAAAAAAAATTGTTTGCAGCCATCAATGTTCAGGCAGAATAATTAGCGTTCATAGAGGTCCAGGTTCTGTAACTGGGAAAGAGAACATAAAGGCTCTTCCATATGTTTGTTTTTAAAGGCGATTTTAAAGCAGAGCTATAATTATTCTTCTATACCTTCTTCATAGAAAAAGATTCAGCAACAGCAGAATATTACCTACAAACATGTTCGTTCAGTTTAACTGGGTTTCTCTAAAGGTCCAAACCAAACAAACATGGTTCTGGTGCAAAGTTCAGATCCAGATCCAGTTGCTACTTTGCTTCCTAACATTTTTCCTGTAAAATGTTTTTTTCTTCAATCTGTAAAAGCTTTTCTTTGGACCTTGACTGCTTTTTCTCTCCAATATCTGATTCAGTCTGATTTTTGAATCATTCAGACAAACTCCAATGTGTTTACAAAAATGGAGAAATAAGCAAAGTCTTGATTCCAAATACAATCTTTAATCACTCACTTTTTCCCAGCAACTGAGGCTGAATCTATGAAAATACAAAAAATAATTACTGTCCAACAGAACTGAAAACTTGAACGTGGCATTCAGTCTGTTAACTGAAGGATCCATCAGATTTCCTTCCTCTGTCTGATACAAGTGATTGGGTTTTTGACATGTTTTTGTTCCTTTTTGGATCATCTTTGGGGACGTGCTGTAGGGAATTATAAAATGCTTATAGAAAAGAACGGTAAACAAAACAAATATAAGGAGGCAGGCTGACAACAATAAGAAATGAGATTCAGAAAAACAAAAATACCAAGTGACGAGGACCACTTTAAGGTTAAAATAAAAATATAAGGACTGTTTTCTTAGCATGTCAAAAAAAAAAAAAAAAATCAAGCATGAGATCACAGCTGAGAATTGGACCAGATTATAAACCCATGTATACAAACAGCAGCTGGTTCACCATCCACTCCAATATTAGCATGAGCTGTCAGTATTTCTCCTTTCTTGTAATATTATAAAACCTTTTGTCCATACTGTGTTTTATTAAATCCTGTAAAACAGGACACAGATCTGCTGAATGAGATGATGCTATAATAAGAGCACTAGTGTGAATCTGCTGCCCTCTGCTGACTGAAATATGTAAAACAGAGAGGATCCTGTGCTTTAGGTCCAATCCCTAACTGGCCCCTAAACACTAACCCTGAGCACCAACCCTCTGCTTGCAGGTTTCCATGGAGGGTCTGCAACATTAAGAGCCATCTCAAACTGCGTAGTGCATAGATGAGTGGATCGTTCATCCCCTAAATAGCCAGTCAGCCTCATTGCAGGCTCGCTGGAACATAAAAATATTGGTAGACGCCTCCCTGGCAGCGAGACCGACGTGCCTAGAGGGCGGCCATCTTGGATCAGACCACAGTTCAGGCAGAATGAACAGTAGGCGTCTTAGATCTCATTTTAATCACATGAAAGACAAGTCAGAAATATTAAAATAATCTCTTACATATCACAGCCACTTAAAAGACCAAAAAGAAATTTAAAGTTACCCCTCAGATTACGCATATTCATTCAGATTAAAAACTATTTAAACTGAACTCAAACTGGATGAGATAAATGCAAGTTATACAAGTTATATAAATTTTCAATTAATTAACTTATTAAATTAAGTTAATTTTTATTTTTTGTTATTGTGAAGACTTGTCAAATCGTAGTAAATGGTAAATATATGTTGTGTCTAACTAAAGGCTTTTTGTCCTTATAAGGCAAGTAAATTGTTGAACCTCGCCTGTTCAGTCAGGGCAACAATTCCCTTTAACTCCCTTTCAAAACAATAGACCAGTATCGGGTATTACAGGCTAACAAAGAAACCAAATGACCCCCATTCTAAAGTGGCGGACCTGTTCATTTGGTTCAATTTGCATGTTTTCAAAGTCAAAACAAGGCTTAGAAAACTCTCACTCTATAAAGCTCTGGAACTCAACCCTATTTCTGACATTTCGAACTGAAAAAGCTTCCTGGATGGGAAGCAAAACATCTTCAAACTTGGAAACAAAGTCCAGTGGATTATTTTTTAACCTTTTTAGAATATAGACCATTAATATAATAATTTTTTGATTACAAATTATCCCCTGGATGATCAATTAAACAGAAGCTTATGTAGGTTTGTGATTTGGGGATGAAATGGCAATGCACAGGAGCCTGTTCATCGCATTTCTGCTTTTTTGCTTAAAGGGGAATTTCAAATTTATTTTTTTTTAGGTTATATCAAAGTAACGTCTTCCTATGGGCAATGACTTGAAGGCACAAACTAAACTGTTCATAAATTATCATTTATGGTACGCCAGCATTCATAACGTAGGTGAATCACTGTCCCCCAGACATCTGCGGTTATATTTTTTATATTTATATCTTTTAAAAACAAATGCGGCGCGTGTATGACATCACCCACACGCGCCGGCTACCGTTCATTCTCCCTGTCCGCTGAACTGCAGCTAGTTTTTTTTTTTTTTACAGTGTCCTGTCTGGCAATGTGGCA
>NW_015151151.1:3597-5866 GCF_000732505.1 Cyprinodon variegatus | reverse complement strand
TGTCTTGACCATGTCTACATGCCTAAATGCACTGAGTTGCCGCCATGTGATTGGCTGCTTAGAAATTAAGTGTTAACGAGCAGTTGGACAGTTGTACCTAATAAAGTGGCAAGTGAGTGTATATGCATATATAACAGCATATACTGCATGTTGCTGTTATTCAGGAGGAAATCAGGGCGGTTTGAGCGGCCATCAAAGTAAGGCTTCAGGAGGGGGACTTGTGTATTAAGGAGGCAATGGAGATGTGGTTAACCCTAAAAAAAGTGTTAAGTCTGTTTGTGTCATGTTTGGTTTAACGTGTCTAACCCACATGCAGAACACTCAGAGGCAGGAGAAAAGTTCAAAGGTTTATTTAGATGATTGTACAAATTCAATTAACAGATCCAGAGGGGAACTCGTCTGGTCACGAGTGGGTTCTGAAAGGCACACAGAGTAATCAGATCCAGGAAGAGAATGGACTGGTCACGAGTGGGTTCACTGCAGAGGGGGACAGAGAAGTTAGTTGAGGTCCAGTTTTTTTGCAGGATGAGAGTGTGCTGGGCAGTACCTGTTCTGGAGTTGAGCAGAGCAGCTGAGGGGAGGAACCTTGAGGGTCCAGAGGCTGTCGGCAGGCTGAGGGCTAGGCGGAGACAGAGCTTAATTTGAGTGCAGGCAGATCACAGATTAGAGTTTCCTTCCAGTATCTTCTGAGAGTGGGCAGGCAAATCTTTGACAGGAACTGTTCTCCAGAGATCTTCTGAGAATGGACAGGCAGATCACCGGCAGAGAAATTCTTCAGGGTTTCAGGTTTCAGGCAGGTTCAATCTAGGAAGCAGAGAGGAGAAAAGAGATCAGGTTCAGTTCAGGTTCTCAGGGAGTCAGAGGTTCAGACAGGCTGGTTGGCTCAAACTTGCTAACCGTTACTGGCAAACACTCTGGCACTGGAGAGAAGTCCTCCGCCTCCTTAAAAACGGATCTCCTGATGAGCAGATGAGTGACAGGTGGTGCAATCAGCTCCGGCTCCAGGAGATCTCGTACGCCCTCTGGTGGAGAAAGTGGACAGACCTCCAGATCCCAACAGTTTGTTTGTTGCTTAATTTCTCAATATTTACTGTTTATTGTATGTTAATACATTTTGTTTAATTGTGTTCTATTGTGTTGTATTCTCTATTTTTAAGGTAATGATTCAAAAAGTTTTACTGAAAAGATTCTTTAAAGGTTTACCAACATGAAATATAAAGGATAATAAATTATTGGTAAAGAAAGCAAAACTTGGATGTAGTTCTTTGATCATTTTGATGTAGGTCAAATAAATAATTTAGGTAATATAAAAGCAGCTTAAACATTTTTTAACTTTGCCCATTAGATGGTGTGATCATACACATAAAGTAAGTTACTATAAATTGTTTGGATTTGAACGTGTTGCTCATAGCGACGGTGTTGCTATGAGCAACAGGGCGTCGTTTGGCAGTATGGTGTTAGCAGGTCTTTCAACCAAGGACCTTGTCATGTTCGTGTTCTTAATGATGGAGGTGTCTTGCAATTGTCTTGGTGTACTTTTATTTTAACACTTCAACCTTACTTTCGGCTATCCTAGCCGTACAGGTTATTCTTCTATTGTTTATCTAGCTGCCACCTAACAATGCTAACACGACAGATACTCCTAGTGGTAACACTTATCATACAGACCTGTTAAGAAAAATTAAGAAATAAGGCATAATAATTCCGGAAGCAGAAAGCGCAGAGATTCAGAGATAAGCTCTAAATTGATATAAAGTGCCATTAAAATTACCCAGACAATGTTTGCAACGTTAGCATTTTCACTAGCTTGCGCTAATGCTACCATTGGCGCGAGCTAGCGCCAATGGTAGCATTAGTGTGAGCTAGTATTCTCGTGAGCTAGCGCCAATGTTAGCATTAGCGTGAGCTAGTGTTAGCCTGAGCTAGCGCCAATGTTAGCATTAGCGTGAGCTAGTGTTAGCGTGAGCTAGCGGCAATGTTAGCATTAGCGTGAGCTAGTATTAGCGTGAGCTAGCGCCCATGTTAGCATTTGCGCGAGCTAGTATTAGCATGAGCTAGCGCCAATGTTAGCATTAGCGTGAGCTAGCAATGATAGCTAACATTATTGCGAGCTAGTTCCAATTTTAGCATTAGCGCTAGCTGGCACTTCTTACTCAATAAACGTGCTAACATGCAACCAACTGTAGAATTTTATTTTTGGCTTGCTGCGCCAAATTTATATATTTTTCTTTACTACAATTGTATCAAGTCATGCAAGTCAATAGTTAAT
>NW_015151151.1:0-1432 GCF_000732505.1 Cyprinodon variegatus | reverse complement strand
GTTAGAAAAGACATCCAGAGAGGGTCTACTTGCCCACTGGACTTAACTGATAGTACACATGTAGTAAAATTGAACATCATCCCAAGGCTGTTTTATTTATGTCAATCCCTCCCAATCAATATACCGTCGAAAGAATTCACAGAATGGGATAAGCTGTTAGCGAGGTTTTTTTGGGATAGAGGGAGGGACCAGAGTTAGGTATTCGTCACTGCAGTTGCAAAAAGACAACGGGGGGGGGGGCATGGCCCTTCCTAATCTAAAAATGTATTTCTATGTAGCTTAACTGCATTACTTGTGTTGCTGGTGTGGTCCTGGATATTTTTCCACATGGAAAGAGATTGAGGCATGCATCCCTGGTGTTAGGTTTATTCAATGATGATTATAAAATTAATGTCTGTGTGTGCTTATGAAACATTTGAGCAAGTAGATGCTTCACTTTGTCTTGTGATTCAGTCAATAGACCACCCTGCCTTGTGATTCAGTCGTCGAGCATCCTGTCTTATGACCTGATCAACAGTCCTGTCAGAACAATGCTCTGTTTGTAACCATGTGTTATGTTCTGTTAATAAAGCTCTCTGCAGAGGAGGTCCGGGGGAGACAGTGATTGAGTCGTGGGTGCAGCTCTGTCTCTCCTCCTGCAGGAAGCTGTTTGAAAATCCCTTACTGTGTATTTGAGTTCTTCTTTTACAAACCAACATTTTTGAACCCAACACCTGAATATAGTATTCAGTCACTCGTGGGAGAGAACATTATACCAACCGATTTGATAGAGTTACTTGACCCAATTGCTCAATTCACAGTTGAAATTTGAAATGACACGGCAAGACAATTAAAGCTGAAGGACAGGTGGTCCAAAACTGGGACTGTCCCGGAAATCGGTCACTGAATTTTTGGGGGCATGTTTTAATTTATAATTTATTTGGAATTTTCTAATTTTTGTGTTGTTCTTTTTGGTAATATGCAAATTGATTCATTGTAATTTAACACTAATTACTATTTTCAGTCTTTTTACAAAACACATGCCATGTATTTCAGCAAAATTAGAAGCAATAAATTCCTGATTAAATCTCAAATATATCTTATGTCTTACAGATATTGACCCTTATTTTTTCCCATACATCCTCAGAGAGAAAACCAATCTATTTATCATGCTTGGAGAGTTACATCTAATTTGCAAATATCTGTTTGTCAACCTAACCACTTTGTACAGCAAGCTGAGTGACTTTAGCTGAAAGTATACTGCAATTACATATATTATGTTTAAAATTTGATTTAATTTACACTGCATTCTAATTAACACTGTAAGGCAGTGTAATACTGTATTATGTGACACTGCTGCATTATGTATTAATGCAAAAAAATAAATCCTGAATTGAAAACCATTGTCACTAAATCCAGATTTACGTAGTAGTCATTGCCACAAAAGGTAATC
>NW_015151150.1:449184-450552 GCF_000732505.1 Cyprinodon variegatus | reverse complement strand
CGACGATAGTGCTTGCCGAAGCACTCAATGTGCAGTGGCAGGCTGCACTGTTTACAACCATACACAGTTGGCCCACCTACTTTTACTTCCCAAACAATGACCAGCGGGTAATTACGTCACTCCTTTGCCTCTATTCTGATGCATTTCCTTGGCCTAGAGGCCGACAGGCGGTGCAAAAACCTGTATACACGGAAACTGACTTATATGCTCTCCCGGCGTCAATGGTAGAATTACGCAACAGCTCCCCCGGCTTGAATGGTAGAAATGCAGTAATGCTTTCCCGGCCTAAATGGGTTAAAGACGGTTAAACGTAAATACTGCTCTCTGCTTCATCGTCCGCCATGGTTTTTGGGTTTCTTGCTGCAGAATAATGACCTATGTCAGCTACAATCCTGACGTAGATATCAGATCTGCCCCGCCCCTTTTCATGATGTCAACATATGGCAACTCCACTCGGACAAACTTTATCGCACCGGTTTCCTAAGGATGGAATCTCTTTTGGAGTCTCAACATATTATTCCCTGATAGCGCGATCTTTCCAATAAAGATGCGTTTGGCTCTTGGTTCAGAAGCAGCCAAGTTAGACTCACTTCAGGTCTGTCACATGTGTTTTAAAGTGACCATGCAATCCAACAAACTTTCTTTCCTCTTGATCAAGACGCTTTATTTTAAAAAATAAAAACAAACTTAGATTTTCTTACCGCAGTATGACGCGACAGGCAGATCATTTCCGCTCATTTTGTTACTTTTTTGCCGCTCAAAAACAACAATAATCAAAAGCGATCATAAACTGTATGGCTGCGCTGACTCAATCCAAGAGCTCACCCAGCCCCATTAGCCATCTCCAATATGATCCAGGTGCTGCAGTCACCTGTCCAGAATGAAGGCCAGAAACACCTTAAATTATTCATAAATTCAACAAGTTCATAATTTCATAATTAAGGCAGTCAACTCATACTTCAAACCAAAATATTTCATGTTCATATATATCATACCAAAACCAGACAAAAATAGTCAACTCTAAATAAATATTCAATCATAAATCAAGCATTTGGCTCCAACATTCCATATATTTGATATTATTTTCCATTTCATTGATGATCTAAAGTAGAAAACAATCATCTTCAGTCTGGAAGGAAAGACAGAATTAGCTCTGCTATTTAACAAGGAGACAGAAAAGTCTCCGTTTATTTTGTTCTTTTTATTAAGATCTGAGGACAGAGGAGGACAAATGGAACATGTTAACCCTTTAAAGCCCGATCCAAGAATAAAACAAAACAGAAAATTACTTTTTTTTGGTTTGAAGTCCTTATTTGGCCTTTTAACAAAATATGTAAAAAGAAAAAACAGAAATACATTTTTGATTAA
>NW_015151150.1:444470-448875 GCF_000732505.1 Cyprinodon variegatus | reverse complement strand
GCTCTAAATAAGAAGGAAATACAGAGACTGTATGCTTGATATACTGAAAGCTTTCACCATATACTGTAATTATTGAACTAAAATACCCCAACCTAGTAAAGAGCGCAACTGATGACGACAGAAGAAAAAAACTACTATAGCTCATTTAGTTAGAATTTCATGGTGCCTGAAACTGAGCATTGCTTTGCAAATGCAAGAAATTATAATACAGAAATTTAAAAGTACAATAATTAACCAAGTCCAACTTATAGCTCTGAAGCAGAGATATATTGGAATACCTGCATAAGCTTGTTAGAAAGTCGTGGCTTTAGCTACACAGAGCTGCTTCTTTATAGTTGTTTTTATTTCAGAATCCTTCTGCTCACAATTATATATTTGGGTAATCCTTGTTTCAATATATATACAGAGTCAATGATTCACTGCAAGCCAATGTCTACTGTCACTACATGCTCATCCAGGAGGAGAATCCTACGAAGCCAATGAGTCGATGCAATCATCTGGCTTTCTTTAGATAGAAAACTTTGAACCGAGCTGTCTGGATGATTTGAGTTGTCTATGTAAAGGGCCTCGAGATGACATGTGTTGTCAGTTGTTGCTATATAAATAACCTGAACTGATTTGATTAAAATTGATTTCCAATAAATAACTGTAAACATGTTTTGATGTTTTTTTTTTTATCATTGTATCATTAGAAACATCAGGTCAATGTAAATTATGAGGTAAAGGGTAGAAACCATCATGGTGTTTTTACTAGATGCCAATAGATAAAATACCAAACGTCATTTAGATCTTGGTTTTTAGGCTAAATCTGGTTGGTCCGTCATTTGTTTAGTCCTGAAATAGTTGTTAAAAATTGGGCTGTTTGGTCATTCTGATTTTGTCCCATTTCAGTCCAACAATAGATGTTTAAAAGATGTTGCGAACCCAGTTTCGCGTCTTTTCAACAATATGAAAATTATAGTTTTTAAACTTTCGCTTTTCAACCAAATGCAGACGTCTTTTGGACGTAAATCATGTTGTCTTTTCAATAACTTTTCAACCAATTTTTGCTCGGAAGGAAATTTGTTTTTGAAACCATGAAAGAAGAATCTGAGCATAATATGTAGAACTTTAAATTTAACCTAAAATATAAATTTTATGGAATTTAGTCCGGTCAGCAAGGAATGACCAATGAATCATGATCTATACCTAAAACTAATTCATTTGCGCTGATTTAATGAATTCAGCATTAATCAGTAAAAAACAATAACAATAATTTTCGACGTGATTACTAAGTCTGGGAAATATATAAACAAATATAGTAACACCTCACTCATAGTGTTAATTTCGTTAACGAAAACTAAACGAAAATATTTTGGTCAATGCACATTTTTCACCCAACGAAAACTAGACGAGACGAGACGAAAATCCCCACTAATAAACAATAACTTGGAGTAAATCAGAAATAATTTTCGCGGACTAACAAAGACGAGATGAAAATGCAGTTCGGTAAATAAATACTGGACTAAAATCTATGGACATTTTAGTTCACGAACAAAGACGAGACGAAAATTACATATTATTATATTATGTTTTTTTCAAATCCTGTCTCCTCTTCCGCCACACACCCACTTTCAAACCTGGAGCGGGCGACACAGAGTAGCCTACACAACACATATACGGCGAGGCGGCGATAGGTTAAAAGTAAACATGCTTTGCACGGGGCTCGGGAAAAACCATCTTTAGGTGAACTCTTGTTGATGCCTGGAGAACCACAGAACCAGATTAGCATCTAACAAAAAGTTTTCAATCATTCTGTTTGATTTTGTCTGAGTCTCTTTGACTCATGCCAGCTACAGCCTATGTACTGTCTTAATTTTGTTGATTAGCTAAGGTTACATTTCCAGACCTCATCTTTAGTGAAGCAAAACACATCAAAGGCCTTTTTTTTTATTAACCTGGACACGAACCTAACATTTATCACAATGATCAAGCCAATTCAAATCAAATGAACCCATTAACCGGCAGCTGTGAGCGGTTGTGACAATAAACTTCCACTTCTTCCTCTGTCCGCTCTGCTCCTCATCTATACGTTAACAGCTGCCAAGCAGCTAGCTAAAAGCTGTTTCTGCGCTCTGTTTCTACCGTAATAACATGTCTACACACAACAGTTCCCCCCTAATTCATAAAAGGGTGATATCTGGGACATTTCTGGGGACAGCTTTAGCCGGGGAAAGGCGTTCGAAATCGGGGACTGTTCCCGGAAATCGGGGATGTCTGGTCACCATAAACCTAAGTGATATAGTTGCAAAGTTTGAGCACTTAAACAAAAAGTCGAGGCAAAGAGCTATGAAGAATTCACTTCAGCGATAATGATCAGTTTCCTAAAGAAAGACAAGTTCTGTTCCTGATAAGAAAAAAAAAATATATATATATATATTTAAATATCTGAATGTGTCAGGGCCCCGGTGGATAGTGATAACATTTATAAACAGGCAGCTTTACAGGGATCAGAAAAAAATCCAGCTTTGTTTAAACAAACATTTGTTAGACCATTAATATAAAATAAAAAAACGCAACTTAATGATTAGAAAAACGTTTTTTTATTTGTTTTTGTTTTTTTACATGTAACTGTAATTGATTGAAAGCACAGCTTAACATGATGCTGCACTGTTTATGTGGTCTGTTTTGGAAATGTTTAATTATCAAGAAGTCAGACACTGTTTCAACAAAAAGGAAAGATTGATTTTGTCTGTTCAAAGGCCAAACAGCATTTCAGACACAATGTGCCCCAAGTTAAGGGCTGATCTTAATATCATTTGAAACACACACACACAAACACGGGTGGGAAACAGATATGAAACAATGAACAGATTTGAGACCTTTATGAAACTTGAACAAAAAAAACGTCCCAAGATAATAAATTCTACTTCTGGGCAGCGGAGTTGAAGTGGGTCAGTTCACCTGATGGTCAGTGTACTCTTCTACTACAATATTACTAAGTCAAACTAAATATATACGCTGTATACAATGCAGCAACTGACTTGATTCCTTCTCGCTATCATTGCAACCCCAATCCCCTTACAGGGGAACAGAGAACCTTGCCTATTCAGCTAGGCCAACAATTCCCTTTAATGACCCGCTTTTAGAGACATAGACAAGTATGGGGCATCGCAGGCTAACAACAAAGCCAAACTACCCCCATTCCAAACAGACGGATCCGTTAGTCTATTTCAATTTGCATGTTTTCTAAGCCAAAACAAGAGTTTGTTGGTCTACTGTATAAAGCCTCGAACTCAATGTTATTTCTGACATCTTGAATTGATAAAGCTTCCTGGATGGGAAGCGAAACACCTTCAGACCTGGAAAAAAGTCCAGTGGATTGTTTTTTTTTTTGTTTTTTTTTTTTTTTTACTTTTTTGGAGTGCTGTATTGACAGCTTGCAGGGTCCTACATAAACTTTCACCTGGGGGTCAAATCTTCTTCACAGAAAATAAGGTTGAAAATTTTTGATCAAACCAACATTATATTTATGAGATTACCCCAATTTAGCAGGCAATGAGGAAAAGGTTAATAATTTTGTCTCAGGATATCTCTCCTCTACTCTGACCAACAGTGTTGTGCATTAATGTGTTCAATGAACAGTGCTCACTGAATACATTCATAATTTCAGTGAATGGTGAAGTGAGCAAATCAGTTTTGAAGTGATGAATTTGAAAAAGAGCATGGCTATATAAATATATTCATAATCTCATAGTAAAATTGCACAACACTTTATTCTGTATCTCAATCTCAACCGCATCAGGGTAAAACGTGTCTATTGTAATATATGATGTTTTGAACCAGCTACCATTCTTAAATGCAGCTTACCCTATAGAGGTCTGCTCAAAATCCATTTAGCTGGGATAAGGAAAGATTTGGTTAGCATTTCAACTGACTGCATCAAAGATTCACACAATTTTTTATTGATGAGATGGGCCTTTGAGCAGCCAGCATGGCCCAAGGATTCTTTTACCACTCTTAATGACGGCAGCCCCTTAACCTCTTAGATCTTTGAGTTGTTACCCAGGCTATGTAAATTTTACACGGTTTTGAAAAAACTCTAAAGATATTTTATTTTTTTTTGCAAGTTTTTGCCAAGATCTTTGCTTAAGTATCCATACCCCCAAATTCATTTAAATGCTGATTGTTAAAACTACAAACCTTTCCTTTTTAATTTCGAATTATTTAAAGTAGAACAGAACATGAAACAAATTTCAAATTTTTTTGAAAAAATATGCTTTTTTTACGTTTTACAAACCATACATTTTTTTGCGATATTTATTCCAGTACCCTTAAAGGGTCAGATGTTCAGAAGAATTAGCAATATATTTGACTTATGCTACTTCTCCTCTTGCCCATTTCTGGGAATATAAAAAACTAGAAC
>NW_015151150.1:442740-444111 GCF_000732505.1 Cyprinodon variegatus | reverse complement strand
ATTCTTCTATGAAACTGAACAGGGTAAAATCTTAGAATTTAGGATATTTTTTTTTTACAGCGGGGTTAAAGAGGTGAAGGGATGAGACCTATGCACAAAGTTACCGTCCATGAAGGGGATTGGCAACATCATTTCCATCTTCCAAAGTTTAAACACACACTTTCTCTGGTTAAATAGATAATATAGTTCAAAGTCTGATTTTTGTCCTTGAATAGTAGAGATATAGAAGCGTACTTTGACACCACTTTTGAATAAACTGTGCATGTAGTTTGTTCCAAACATCTTCAAACACATAGAACACATTTAATTTCGATATGGTTTTATCAAAATCAAATTCTCCCCGATGGTATTAAAATATTAGGTGTTTTATTAATATCTCTGTCTTAGCTTTAAGAAAACATTTTAATGCTCCTCTCCAATGTGTATGCATCCTTGGAGTGTACTGGACAGATAGATTTCTTTTCAATTTTAAATAAAAAAAATAGCATAGTGTGATTTTTTTTATTTTACCTCAGAAAGAGTACAGTAGTTTAATAAAGAGTTCCTTCCCATCAATAACCCACCAATAACTTATGTGCACTGTGTAGCAAATAAAATCCATGGATGAATCAAAGTCATGCTCCACAAGACACGCAGGGGAGATAAAAATTTAATTTTTTGGCCTACGTGCAACTGTCTTATGATAGCATAGAGTACTTTTTTCACACAATACCTATTAAAGTAAAATGTTCCCGTCAACTGTTTGTTTTCTGGTCTTCTTACCCAATCCAAAAAGAAAAAAAGCTAAGTGAACTTTAGTCTCACTGTTTAAACAGTCTGGTGATAAATTCGCCTCATCTATTTTAAACAAGGCAACATCTTGATTTTCTCTCATCATTCTTTTCTTGCTTGGTGAGTAAAACCATTAATAGGCTTTCATTGTGTTTGCTGGGGATTTATCTATCATCTTGGGCTCATATTCACAAAGAATAATGGGACTAATATTGGCCACTAATGGAGTCCTTTTGAGAAATATCTAAGGTATTTTTAGGCCTCAACAGAGTTCCTTGGTTGAAGAACTGGAAAATGTTTTCTCAATGAAAAAAATTCAATGCATAAGATTCAGCCTTCTTTTACACAGTAAATAATAGGTGGCTGTTTTCAGCCGCGCTTTGGATGTTATCTCAATAAATGGTTGTTATTAAGGGTTATCAGTCCCATAGAATGGCTTCAGATTGTGCCAGTAGGCTCATTAGGTTGTTATCATCGAGTAAATCCTAATCCTAAACCTAAAGTAAATTCTTTTCCCCCCGTTGAATTAATTAATCTATTTAATTTGAAATTAACTTCAGTAGATCTTCATGAAATATGTATATAATTCACAAAAAAGAA
>NW_015151150.1:440819-441572 GCF_000732505.1 Cyprinodon variegatus | reverse complement strand
CGGATCTACTACGAAGAGTGTTTGCTGAGGAGAAAGCCAATGAGGTATGATCTGAAACTGTTCTGCTGATATAAAATCAGCTGTTTGTTGTCCTAAACAAAAAAAATCTGTTTAATTAATCTAAATAATTTTAATCCTTACCTGGGCAGGTCAGAGATCTTATGGACGAATATATTAAGCAACTGAGGATCAACTTGAGGGATCAGGCTGGCCTGATTGAAAGCACCAAGCGACTACAATCCCAACTTAGCACCCAGCTCACCAGACTAGAGGTAAAAAATCAAAACACAAAAATGATCTGCTAAAAATGCAAACTTTTAAATTTGAAGTTTAAAAAGTAATGAATCTTTGCATGGTGTGTGTGTGTGCTTGTACTTTTTTAACCCCTAAAGCCCTGAGGGTCTTAGTAGCAAATCCCACCTGAAATTACAGTACATATGTGAATTAAAGCAAGTACAGCTTCCAAACTATTAATTGGAAATACAATCGTTGGTATTTGTATAACAGAAAGGCATTGGGGAATATTCTTCAGGTGGAACCACTATTATAAGAGTCACCATGTCAGATTTCTAGGTGATTAAACAAAGAAAAAATGAAAAACAATTAGCCTCGCCAAAATTATGTCCAAAATAAACACTGCAAAACACCATGAAAACCCATTTGAAACTCTGGATGAACCCTCAGACTATAGATTCACATCTTGACTATAACACAAGCATTTGAAAGGCGTGTGGATGAAACACCATGTGACTG
>NW_015151150.1:437097-438865 GCF_000732505.1 Cyprinodon variegatus | reverse complement strand
AAACACCATGAAAATCCATTTGAAACTCTGGATGAACCCTCAGACTATAGATTCACATCTTGACTATAACACAAGCATTTGAAAGGCGTGTGGATGAAAGAGATAAACACCAGCTAGTGTTAGTTGGGCCCGGGCTTAAGGGGTTAAGTTGCCAGTTTATAAACTTCCTGTTATACTGTATTCCATAAATGTTTGAAGACCACTGGACCTAATACTTTATCAACCCTTTACTGTACGGTTAGGGCTTAGTTTTGGAGTTGTAAAGTAAATTACAGTCTTGGTTACTTTTAAGCAAATAATCAAATCCCTGTGAAGATTTAATATATCACATTTTAAGGCAGGTATTGAGCTAACAATCACTAATCACACTGACTAGAATGACTTACTTTTTAGTCAGTTTGATAAACATGGATGACAGAGCCTGTCTGAATAAGAGATCAGTGATCCAGGCTTACCTCTTTCTGCTTACATGCTTGGAGGAATGTAAGAGCTTCCATAAAGCACCTGTCTGTCAAAGCAGGTGATTTTAGAGGTAATTTGTCTAACTCTAATGATAAGACAATAGATAATTCCCTCATTATGCCAAGTATATAGAGCCCCGGTTGCAGTTCCACTTCATGGAAAACAGCAGTAATTGTTGTTGGGTTGAAAGTTGTAAAGGAAAAGCAGATAAAACAGGAAAGTGAAAATTCCATTACATACCAAGAATGAGACGAAGTAAATATAAACAAACTTTGTAACTAAGCATCAGGCGTCTGGTGGCAGATATACAGTCATACTACAGCACAGATTTACTCTGATCACCTTATTATTGGTAGAAAAACAAAAAAAAAAAACTTCTCAAAAGTCTTCACATAGACAATGGAAAGATAAACAGAATCACATTATTTTCCACACCTAAACACACACATATGTCTTAACTACTTGAAATTTCTCTTAAACCATATCTTATTAGCATCCATTTTACTTTTGAGATGTTAAATAAAGACAGTGCATATAGAGAAGTGATGTAAGCAAATATCAGTTTCTTTCAGAGTAAAGGAACTCTATTGGCATTTGATCACTTCTATGGATCTATAGCTATAAGAGCTATCTGTACTGGATCTTTTTAAGGACGCATCATCTTAAGTGTCTCTGCAGCACTTAAAAAATGCATAGGTCTTGCAAAAAATAAATAAATATTGAGTAAAATCCTTGGTGATGCTGCTCATAATGTATTACCGCCTACCAGCATGCTACCAACACAGTACATTCCTGAGTTATTTACTTGCATTTCCTTGTGGGAACTCCCTATTAAGTGTTGCAATACTTAAAAACAACTTTGCTTTCATCCAGGGATCTCGTTGAGTTTTAAAATCCAAATGTCTGTAGAAGTCCTGTATTATTAATGTTAAAGCTTGTTGGTAATTCTTAATAGGGTTGGAAATTTGCTCCTTTCAGAACTCCATTGTGAAGGACAACCAGATAACCATGAGTGCTCGACTCCTTAACCAGTGGATGAATGGAGCTGCCTTTCACACCCAGATGGTGATCCATCTGGAACGGTTAGAGGAGACAGACGGAACTAAGGCAACCACAGTCGCTGGTATTTACCAACAGCAAGCTGGCATTCTTCTGGACAAATACAAGAGTCATCTAAAGGAGAATTTAAAGGCAGAATTATTTATTGCACCGTTCTGGGAGCCAGGTTGTTGTTTGTACTATAAGGGAGGTCAAATGAAATGTGTCTTCTCCTACACAGTAGGGTTTCACTGGTATAGCTTTCGTG
>NW_015151150.1:432512-436278 GCF_000732505.1 Cyprinodon variegatus | reverse complement strand
AACATCAGGTCAATGTAAATTATGAGGTAAAGGGTAGAAACCATCATGGTGTTTTTACTAGATGCCAATAGATAAAATACCAAACGTCATTCAGATCTTGGTTTTTAGGCTAAATCTGGTTGGTCCGTCATTTATTTAGTCCTGAAATAGTTGTTAAAAATTGGGCTGTTTGGTCGTTCTGATTTTGTCCCATTTCAGTCCAACAATAGATGTTTAAAAGATGTTGCGAACCCAGTTTCGCGTCTTTTCAACAATATGAAAATTACAGTTTTTAAACTTTCGCTTTTCAACCAAATGCAGACGTCTTTTGGACGTAAATCATGTTGTCTTTTCAATAACTTTTCAACCAATTTTTGCTCGGAAGGAAATTTGTTTTTGAAACCATGAAAGAAGAATCTGAGCATAATATGTAGAACTTTAAATTTAACCTAAAATATAAAATAATATTATCTATACCTAAAAATAACACATTCGCACTGATTTAATGAATTCAGTGTTAATCAGTAAAAAATAAAACATTTTTCTCAAATATAGTAACACCTCACTCGTAACATCTTCCAGCAGTGACATCACAGTGCGGTAAGCCTAGCGCCATTCTCCCCACTTTACAAGCTAAATCAATGGGAACTACTAGACACATCTGCAATCAACAACAATTATTGAAGATTTCCAGAGGACTTCACCTTTGAAATTCACCAGAGCTATAGTTAAACTGACAATGCCCATGTGCATGGTAGTTGGAGGTTGTAATACATAGGGCAAAAGTGTTTGACAAACATTTATGTCTCCAGTAAAGAACATTGAAATGAAATTACTCTTAATAAAAAACACTTATCTTTTATTGAACAGTATATAATAATTTAATATTTAAAGTACTTTCAGAAGGTTGAATTCTGAAATGGACTTTAACTTTAAAATAACCTCTAACCACCGTTGCCATCAATTATAAAATTTTGCAACGTCACACAATTTTTCTGCAATTTTCAATTTTACCAATCAATAACCCAAATTATCACTACAGGGTTGCCTGGCGTACATCCCCGTAAGTCATTGAGAGAGGCAGAGTATACTCTGAACAGGTCATGTGTCTATTACAGGATAATATGGAAAAACAAGACAAACAACTGTACAAAAACACACTCACCCACATAAACTTGTTTCACTATCTTTGCAGGGCCTTTCCAATGACTTCCATTAAAAAAAAAAAAAAAAACTAACACCTAACCATTATGGGTTTATACCTAACCCTAACCCCAACCTAAGCGCAATTCACACCTTAAGTCAGGGGTGTCAAAGTAGTACCAGAAAGGGCCGTGTGGCTGCAGGTTTTCTTTCCAACCAAGCAATAGCACACCAGACTCCAGTCATCTAGTCAAAGGAGTCCAATCTGAACATGATGACTTGATGAGATGAACTTGGTTGGAAAGAAAACCTGCAGCCACAAGGCCCTTTCTGGAACCACTTTGACACCTGTGCCTTAAGGGCTGGTTTTACTCCTGCAGCAGTGTGTCGCAGTGAGCTTGACGCAGACATTTTTGGTTTACGCTCAATATTGAAGCGTGGTCTGCACTAAACGCTGTGGGACTAGATACAGCCAAGGCGATGAAAAAGTGGGGGTGAGTTTGTCCAAAAACGGAAGGACATAACGTCGAAAAAAAGCAGGGATTCAGGTGGAAAAAGGGTCCCAGCGTTCTCCTGCACCTCACTCTTCTAGCTGGTCCAACTTCACAAGTTGTTTTCCGCAATTTCACTCTCTGCGGTCACCTACAATTTGGGGACAGGTGCAGTAGTGTGTCTGCGGAGGGGGCGGGGACGTCTTTTTGTTCCCTGCGACCTATGCAGAGGACCTAGTTTCGAAGTATAAAACAGCCTTTAGTCCTAAGCGACCACTGACTCGGAAACAACAAAACCCCTCGTGGGGTTGAGGCATTGGGCCCACATTGAGAGGTCGTTCCCCCCAACATGGCCCTGTTAGGTCTCTGCTTGGTGGTTCCGCCCCTGGGCCTCAGGTTTCTGGGCCCACAACTGGGTCTGCCTTGTTAATAGCAGCCGGAGGAGCGTGTGGGCCCATCACTGCATCACTTGGGGCTTCAGCATCAAAGCCTCTGGGGTCTGGCCTATTCCCCTTTACTATGACGTGCATTTGGATATCTCAGGCTCTGGTCTCCTTTGTGTCATCCCTTGGTTCTTTGGGGTGGCTCTGGGACCACTCAACCCTGAGATTGAGCATCTCTTCCACCTAAAAGGGCTTTACATACCTTTTATATACACAAACACACTCATACGTACAGACCACTGGTGTTTGGATCCTGCTGTGTTCACACAGAGTTATTCTAAATACAAAGCTGCAGTTTCAGCAACAAAAAGCTTTAGAGAAACTAACTTTTCCAGGTCACAAAGAGAGTCTCCTCAACCTCTGTTTCAGTCACCGTTTTAACATAATCCTCAGAGCAAGCCTGGTTGGTAGATGGTTGTCTGTAGTTAAATCAGAGTGTCCTCTGTCTCCGCTCTCCTTACAGCCAATGAAGTTCTATTTCCTGATTTAGTACGATTTTTGTCATAGTTTTGTGCATAAAAATATACATATATAATCACAAGGTCCGTTACACACATTAATTTCTAAAAACAAACACTGCTGTCAGTTTGACGAGGGTCTTACTAAAGAATGATCGGCACTTTTTCAAAGAGAATTAAATATTTATAGAAAGAGGATTCTACAACTGAGTTGACATGACATGATTACTTGTTTTTAGTTTGTTTAATATGAACCAGAAGCGGATCATTTTATTTTTAATCAGCTATATTTACAGTACTTGAAGAACTACTGAAATTATTTTCATATTACACATAAATAGATTCAAATAATTCAGCGGGGGAAAAGGAACTACTTTAGGTTTAGGGTTAGGATTCAATCCATGATAACAACCTAATGGGCCTACTGGCACAATGTGAAGCCATTCTATGGGCCTGATAGCCGCTAATAACAACCATTTATTGGGATGATAACATCCGAAACGCGGCTTCAAATAGCCAGTTAGTATTTACTGTGTAAAAGAATCAACATGAGGAGGGACGCATGAGATGATGCACATGTTCTATATATAAAATATTTTTAAGACTTTGTTTTCCCCTGCTGCCATAAGATTTCACCTAAATACATACATTGATCTACTACCATTCAAGAAATTATCCCATAATATTATCATGGTCACAACAGGCTATGGCAAGCCATTTTTATATCTATTACTTTTATTGAATATGTGTTGCAGATATCTGAAAAAAAAAAACATTTTTACAAAAATGACATTCTCCACATCTAGAATAAACATTCTGGATAAAATAATAATTATGGATAATTCTAGATCTATAAATTAATATCAGATCTCCATATCCCTAATATTACTGGTTAGCGTTTGTATTATTTTCACTATGAAGAAATGTATTTCAGATATTATAAACACATATCACATTTCAAGCCGATAAATGTTAGAACAGCCACTGTAAACATTTCTTGAAATATAAAACTTATTTCTTACTAGTATATATATATATATATATATATAAAAAAAAAAAACTGTTTTCTCACCCCTCGTGGGGTGGTATGTGTCATCCTCAAGCTCGGGTCCTCTACCAGAGGCCTGTTAGTTTGAGGGTTCTGCGCAGTATCTTAGCTGTTCCTAGGACTGCACTCTTCTGGACAGAGACCTCTTATGTTTTACCTGGAGTCTGCAACTGGATACCTCAGTAGGTAACATCGACGACTACG
>NW_015151150.1:424394-432440 GCF_000732505.1 Cyprinodon variegatus | reverse complement strand
GGCGACGTCCAAGCCGGTATGGCTCTTGTATTTGCGGTTTCACTCATGCCCGAGGTAGGCCACTAAGCACTAAGGACCTTGCCTAAGGGTCCACCTGGATGTCCATGGCTACAGCAGATTCTAGGTAAAACATAAGAGGTCTCTGTCCAGAAGAGTGCAGTCCTAGGAACAGCTAAGATACTGCGCAGAACCCTCAAACTCCCAGGCCTCTGGTAGAGGACCCGAGCTTAAGGATGACATATATATATGTATATATTATATACATATATATATATTACTTTCTAAAATTCAATTTCTGGTACAGAAACTTAATTTAGAAAATATGTTATTACAATTCAGTCTAGGAATGTGGTTTTTATCAGGAAGAATCTAAATAAATATAAAAAAGGCCTGCCATAGTCGACTTCATATCAACTTGCATATTAATTCAAGCAACAATCTTCTCCTTCACCATCTTTCTCTCCTTTGCAGCTGTTTCTCTGTGCTTAAAAGACATTCCCCTTTTTTTATATTATTTCTTCATTAAAATCTCTACTTCCAATGGGGTGAAATAGGCACTTCCTGTTTCCTGTTGTCATGGTGATTTATTTGAATCGGTGCTCCACTGATAATGGCTTTTTATACTTGTTACGAACGTGTTCAACTCTGAGTGGTTCTACTTAGAGTTGATTGAACTAATATAGCAGTTGTTGTGAAACTGGAAACTCAGAGTTCCCAACTTTAGGTTAGATCAATAGTTACAGTTTTTAAACCTGGTTCCTAAAACTGACCCCCGGAATTCAATTCTCCGTGCCATATTGGCAAACACAGAAACAAAAAGGAAACCTTTCACTGGATTTTAAGCTTTGTTGATCTGAGAATTGGATTTCTATATAAAATGCAAACTTTTATTTTATCTAAAAGAAGATTTAGACCATTAAGTAACAATTATTTTTTTTTTTTCAGTTTGAACTTTTTTAATCATATCTAAACCAGCTGATATATGAGTTCAAATTTTCAGAAATTAACGTCAAAAATATAAAAAAAATGGTTTAAAACTTTGTATTTTTTTTTATCTATGAGCTTCTGTGTTTTGAATAAATTACCAACATAAATTAACTTTTTATATTATTAGTTTATTGTGGTGCACCTGAACACAGCTGAGTAAATTTAACGCTAAGGAATCACATGGAGTAATAAAAACAGGAAGCAGAGAAAAATGCTACTTTCTCACATTTTTAATCGTCTAACTGAGCAGAGCAGCCCAAGAAGAGACAGAAGCAGTTTTAAGACACATGTATGCAAAGACTCACAATGAAACCACACATCAACCTGAAATAAAACCACAATAAAATAACACACACATTTCCTTCCTTACAAAACGGGGACAGGGACTGATTTATGCTGCAGAAAGTTTTTCAGACTGGTGGGCATTTCCAGCTCATCGATGCAGTGGATCTTGTTGATGCTTTTCAGATGTCTTCGCACGGCAAGTCTGCACTGTGAGGTCAAGGCTTTGGGGCTTCCTGAATGTGGGGAAACAAGAGAAGAAGCGTTTTTAGAGAGAAAAATCTGATGGAAGAGAAAAGGACGTATTGGTTCTTTTTAATGATCTTGCATGTCTGCCCTTCAGGAGTACAGTATGTTTACATATTAAAAACCTCCAGCTAAGCTTTGACAGAGATTTTCCTGGTGTTTCTTGGAATAAGACTGCATCGCATTGCCAAAGTCACGTTTTATTCTATGCAAAATAGTGAAAATACCCCCAAATTAAAATATATATGAGAATGTTTGTACCTCTCTCACTCAGAAGCAGCTCCACGGCCTCGTTCTGCTTCGTGGACTTCTCAATGATCAGCGTGGGGAGGTAGACGTTTGCACCAAAGTCAATTAGCAGCTGGATGTACTCCACTCCGCAGCCGTACCTCAGGCACATCTCCAGCACTGTTTTAGGCTGCTTGACTAAGCCCAGGAACCTTGCATCTGTGCAGTTGTAATCTGGGTCCGCCCCATAGAGGAGCAGCATCCTAAAGCACTCTATGTGTCCGTAAACTGCAGCCAGGTAGAGCGGTCCGCCACTCACTCTCTCGCAGGACGGCCACACCAGGACTTTGGAGCGAGAGTTCACGTCTGCGCCATGATCCAGCAGCTGCCTGAGGATCTCCACGTTGCCCTCTCTGGCTGCAGTGAGAACAGGGGAGCTGTTATTGGCCTTGCTTCCGTTGGGGTTGGCGCCGGCTCTGAGGAGGGTAAGAACACAGTCCAGGTATTTCCCCCGAACTGCTGTGAAAAGAGGCGTTTGGGCTTTGACATCGACAGAGTCTACTAAAGCGCCGTGGCCTAGCAGAACCTGCAGGCAGCTGAGGTGGCCTTTAGACACAGCGGCGTGGAGAGGCGTGCCTGCGATGCCCCAGCCGCCTCTACAGTTGATGACTTTCTTGTAGATTTCCTGGCAGAGCATTTTGTCAAGGAGTCTGTCATCGTTTTCTAACACCGCCTGCCTGAGCTGGGAGATCTCACTGCTGTACTCTTCTTCCTCAGCGGTCCTTAGCTGGTACATAGAATCTGTGGAAAGATTTTTTAAAAAGTAAGAGAAGGACAACACACCCAATTTAAAAGAAAAAGGGTTTAATGTTTAATGTTGAGCTGACTGCAAGGCTGGTAAGTCAACCTCCAAAGCCAACAGCAACAAAGAGTGGCATCTGTTAGCTGTCACCTAGTCTCCATAACAACCACTTTGCTGGTGATGGCAGAAACCCCGTGTTTTTTTTAAATATTTCTAAATGCTGCTTTGCTCTCAACAGGAGAAATTTTCAGATGTAATAAAGATTAAACGTTTCAGCAACAAATAAACTTAGTGAGTCTGATTCGAGACAAATTATGAATATGTGGAGAAGCGACGGCCGGATGCTTTAGTATGGTGGAAGATCTGTGATGCTATGGACCCATTTCTGCTCCATGGGAACTTTTTTCTCAGGCATCATGAACTATTTGAAATGCATTTAGACATTCTTGATTGAACTCTTGTTTTTATCATTGTATTTCTTTTATTTTGGCTCTATGTGCGATGTTTCATACTATTGATCCGTTAATTCATAAATGACCGCAGGAACTTTTTTCCTACTGATCAAAATAAAGGCTGAATTTTTAAGAACTTTTACAGATGGAGATGGCTTCCTTTTGAGACATTCTATCCATATTTGACAGGAGAACTGAATAACTTTTTTCAACACAGGGAGGCAGGATGTAAATCTTTATCAGCGCATCTTACAAGCAGCCAAACTTGGCTACAGTGTCAGTGAGTGTTCTTCTAAACTACTGACACACATCCAATTCCAATCAACTTGAATACCTACTTTAGAGAAAATGCACAAGTTTTGATATCAAAAGTTTCACATGATCCAAACAGACTAAAGCCCCCTCCAGATCATTTCCAGTCTGAGCTAGAAAACAGTCTTTGTTGTGAGTTTAAGGTTAAAAAAGGCTGTAAAATCTACATAGAATCATTTAAAAAAAATAAAACAATCAGGACTGATCAAGCATTGCGTTTTAAATATGTGAATATGCAAATCAGCCAAAATGTATCATACAGAAGGAGGCTAAAGTATTCACACCCCTGAACCCTTTAATTTTATAGCAACAAACTTCAGTTCATTCAAATTGTATTATGAGGTAGACTAACACTGCAGAATTGTTTAGTGAAAAAACAAAACTAGATTTGATTTGCCCCAATACTTTTTCAGCTAATAATCAGAAAATAACTTGCCAATAACTTGTGCAATGTATAATGTGCAATTACTATTTAATATCGAGTGCAATAGTTATTTAGATAAATACCCATCTATATAAATACCCTGTGCAATAACCCTGTGTAATAACCCTGCCTTTATCAATTTCTTCCTTTGGCATTTTCTTCTTTTTGACTATTTGAACTGATTTAATGTCTTCATTTCTCCACTGTGAGATATATAGGGTCCCTGGGCGTGCAGGTGGCAAAGTGGTTAGCATGCACGACCCATGTACGGAGGCGTTAGTCCTCAACGAGGCCGACCCAGGTTTGAATCCGAATCTGTGGTCCTTCATGTCTCCCTCCCTCTCACATACCCCCTTTCCTGTCAGCCTACTGTCTAAAAAAAATCAGCCAATTAAAAGAAAGAAACAAAAACAAAAGAGGTCCCTGTTTGTTTGTCTCAGAAAACTTTAGAGAGCAAACAGGCTCCAAAAGGATACGGAAGAGAGCAGGCAGGACAGGGATAAGGATGGATAAAAAAATAACAATGATAATAAGCGTTTCCTGTTTGCTATAATTCACAGAAAACATGTAGAAGAGGGTGACTTGCTCAGAAAACATCTAAATGAGGATGAGGGCCGACATGCAATATTTGAAAATACCACAGACATTACACTTGAATACCTAGTGATACACGGTAATGGCAGCATAATGCTGTGGGGCGTCTTCCATCATGGGAAGGGAAGCTGTTCAGGGCTGATTACACTGATCATCTATTAAAGGCTCTAAAGACTTAAGACTGGGTCGGATGTTTACTTTCCAGCAAGAAAAAAATATGATAAAAACTTTTTAAAAATACATTAAGAGCTAAATTTGAATGGACCATATTAAAACATAATTAGCATTAATGGTCAGAACTAAATCCAACTGAGGAGCTGCAGTACAAGTTGGATAATCCTGTTTACGGATAATATCTGGATTATTCTACAGAGAATAAATTATTCATTTATATCTGAATGCAGGAAAATCTGTCAGCAACATTTTCCAAAAGTGAGACCTAGAAAAGCATGCCACACTAATAAGATTTTTTTGTTTTACTTCACAATTATTCCTTGCTTAGTCTTGACATAACATTTATTTTAAGAAGACTAAATGCGGGTTAAAAGGATCTAAATTCACTGGAGCAGAACTTCATTAATATTATGCAAAATAATATGTTTAAGATCAAAGCAGCTTCAGAGCGTCACTAATAATAAAAAGGAATATTTATAGCAAAATATTAGAGGTCTTCTAAATATTTCGGCATATGAAAAATATGCATTTAAAAGAACAGTTTCTTTCTGGGTTGGATCTTCCTTCACAGTCTGTTCTGGACAGATTGTTCAATATGAAATACTCGCCATATTCGGCTGAGCTGCAAGCATGCCGAAGCTTTCTACATTACTCAAGGTTTTAAAGCTGAAACAATCCAATCGAAAACAGAGAAAGACGTTTAAAAACAGCAGGTTTGTTTCGCTGTGGATCAGCAAAAATATGCGGATTGTTTAAAAAAAAAAAAAACAGCCCAAACATATAAAGCTGACACAGCGTTCCAACACGTCCAATCTGACAATCTATAGAAAGATACAACAGTCTCTAATTGTTCTTTCCTAAGAGGAGTTTTTAACCAAATGAACCTAAATTAATGTTTGTTTACGGTTTATAGGCTACTACCTTCAGTCTTTCACAATCAGAGTTCCTCTTCTTCATTCTTCCGCTTCCTTGTTGCCGCTACGTTAGAAATCTTTGCTGCCCCCTGCCGTTCAGTAGGTGTAAAGTCTTGTTTCGTTTAATGGCGGTTGGCAAACAACTTTTGGGTGCGCATTACCGCCACCTACTGGTGAGGAGTGTGGCTCAGACTGGCCTTATTATTGAAGATACCTATATTTATTTATCTATATATCTTTACAATACTAAATCCTCCTTATTTCGGTTATTATTACATATTTAAATAAATATTGATAACTTTTTTTTTTTTTTTTTACTTTTTCTGCAGAATATCTATCAAATCCAATTTCACTTTCTCTTATTTAGGTCTCTAAACAAAATCTTTCGTTCTTCTTCATACTTCTTACAATACATCACAACATGTTCTACTGTTCCGTCTTGTCCACAAAATTCACATTTGCCTGACATAAGTTTCCCTATTTTGAATAGTGTGTTATTTAATCCTGCATGTCCAAATCTAAGTCTTGCAATAACTGTTTCCTCTCTTCTGCTTCCTTCTGCTATCCTCATTTCTCCAACTTTCTGTTGACTCCTATAAAACCATCTTCATATCCTTTCTTCTTCCCATTGTTTTTCCCACCTTTCCTTCATCCTGTGTTTAATGATACTTTTAATTTCTGTCTTTCCTAAGTTAATCATCATATCAATGGTTTTGTTTTGTGATGCTTCCTTAGTAATCTTGTCTGCAATTTAATTTCCTTTAATTCCTATATGTGCTGGCACCAAAACAAAAAGAACACTAATACCCATCATTTGAACTTGATATAAAACTTGCCGTATTTCAATTAAAATGTCTGATCTACTCTTCTAACTAGGATTTTGTATACTGATTAAAGCTGAACTCGAATCTGTGCATTTAATTGATCTTAATGGTCTCACTTGGCGTAAAGTCTTCTTCTTGTAAGGTTTTATGGCGGTTGGCAAACTAGTTAAAGTGCATTACTGCCACCAACTGATAAGGAGTTAAGCAAGGAAACAGGAAACGACAAAAAAAAAAAATAATAATATTTTTCCCAACTGTTTAACTTAACCGAACATAATAAATACTTAGTCACATTTGCCCTCATAATTTCTTATTTATCTTTAAGTGAATGTCACTCGGCCAGTTTCCCATCATGCTTTCAACCATTTCCCAGTTTAAATCTTTAACTTCATGATACTTTTTTGCATCTTTCACTATTATTTTAATTTTTTTCGTTTTTTCTTGTCGTCTGAGCACTACAATTGATAACTTCTACCATGAAAAGAACAAAATCGTTCTTTTTTACATTCAGTGAATCTTCAATTGTGGGACATTGCTCCAGAGGTTTTGAATTTGCCATGTGCTAAACTTTTGGTTTGGGTTTTTCTGACTGGGATGAGATCCTTTCTGCAGCTTCAGCACATGTTATTCCGAGCTCAAATTTCAGTTTTTTAATTTTTTCAGACCTTTTACTCACTTCACAGCCACGATATGCAGCAGTATGTTCTCCACCACAGTTACTGCATTTGATTTTAGCTTCTTTTCCACATTTTCCATACTCATGCTCTCACGCTTATCAGACTCTGAACCCTCCTGGAAGCCTGTGGATGCCTGGAAGTCTGGATCCTGCCACCTGTTTCTGTTCCTGCCTGATCTGGATCCTGCCACCTGTTTCTGTTCCTGCCTGATCTGGATCCTGTCCCTGTCTGTTCCTGTCTGTTCTGGATCCCTGACCAGGATCGGCTTCCAGCATGTCCCCTGGGACTGCAGCACTTGGGGACATTCTAGGACTGGACTGTTAAACCAGGTAAGTGGCCAACTCAGATAATCATCTTCTGTCAGATGATCGTGGTCACTTACCTGTGTTTCTCCTGCAGAGTTCTGTCATTGGGCGGTGCCCCGCTCCCCATCCAGCTATGTCCGAGAGCCACAGCTCCACTTTAGTTTTTGTTAATTTAATAAACCTTTTTGAACTTTCCTACTGACTGTCTCTCCTTGAATACTGGGTCCATCTGTCCTCGGTTCATGACAGGAACTCCTCCAATGACTCCCCTGCTAATCCTTTTGTTCTCCACTAAGCTGAACTGAACTCTTTTACCCCCAATCTTGTTGATCCTTTTGGTTATCCTTGCTGTGTGCTGTCTCTGCAGTTTATTAATAAGTCTCCACTATACAGGATTCTGGCACTTCGAACTTCTCCTACAAGTTTATTTATCGATTTTGTTAACTGAACCAGATTCCAATCTGCAAAAGAGTCTGTCTGATTAACTAGTTTGAAAATGACTTTAAACATCACCTGACTGTTCTGAACTGGACTCCTGCTTTTTTTGCTTTTTCTCAGTTTTTGACGCTACTCTCTTCCAATCTTCGTTTTCACTATTTCCCTCTTCTAACCCACAAGAATCGCTTCCTGTTCCTGCAACAACTATGGCCTAATAAAATTTATGAAATACAAATAATATCTGACCCTTTTTTCTCACATTTATGAAATATTGAACAACTCTCTAAAACAGTCCAAACTGAGTCCTAAGAGCTGCTATTTTAAATCATGAAATTGTATTTCAAGAAAGAGAAACAGCAGCAGCTGATTAGCCAGTCACTTCATTTG
>NW_015151150.1:411252-422954 GCF_000732505.1 Cyprinodon variegatus | reverse complement strand
TTAAAAGTACCCCCTCCAAAAATAACTCAAGTTAAGTAAAGATTCACTAAGTACTCAAGTACAGTAATCAAGTAAATTTACTCTATTACTTTCCACCACTGGTCACAATGGGTCGAGTAGCTAAACATTTTACTGAAGTAAGAGTAGCAATATTTTGTCAAGATATTACCCAAGTTAGAGTAAAAAGTAGTAAAACTACTCCTTTAAGTATATTTTTGTCGAAAAGTTACTCAACTAACTATAACTAAGCCAATTTAAGCAATGTTTCGGGGGCCTGTGTTGTCAAGAATTAACGTAACCTAAACTTATCTGACTCAGGTGAAAGTACGTCCCAGAATCAGGATGGTGAGTAGGGTGGAGTACCCATAGTTTCACCGCATTTATCCTTTACCTGAGGAGGTAAAGGATAAACATATAAACAAGCAAAAACTACTAAAATTCTGAAAAAGTGTGGCCAAAATTAGCATTTAACCTTTGTGGAATAAGAACTTTCTAGAATTGTGTTTTAAGGCTCCATTTATTAATGTATTTATCTATTTAACCATTTTTGTACATGTGGTTCTTCCTCACATTAGACACAAATGATACAGACATTATTGTTAGATGTATAAAGATGAGAAAGACTAGTTCCTGCTTCTTATTTAATTTTTTAAAAAGTTGAACCTAGATATTATTTGTTGTGTTATACGAAAATATTTCATGCAGTAGAAAAAAATATATATAAGCTTGTTTTTTTCCCCCGGAGTGTTAAAGGTATTTTTACAAATCTAGACACATTTAATAAATTAAGTTTATAAAGAATAAATAAAACAGGTCTTTGGATATAAAGGTTTCTCACTATTTGACTGGGTCATTTTAATACATAAATATGCTTCAATTTGCACCCCTCAGTCCTCTTTTGGCTGCACATTTGCATCCATCTTCCCATCAATTAAGAGCTTCCTATTGCAGGAAAGCATCTCCACAGCATGATGCTGCCACCACTATGTGTCATAATGGGGGTCATCATGATGATGATGATGTTGCATGTTAGTTATCTTGCCAGAATACCTTTTCCACTTCTTTTATCTAAGGTACCATAGACTTGGCCACCTTACTTCAGGTGGACAGACATGTCTTGGTAGGTTTTGCATAATACTGTGCTGTTCATGATGGACTAAACAGGTGTCTGTTCGATTTCCTCATCTTTTAAACTGAATTCCAAGAAAAGACATGAGGTTTGTGGTTGAAATATGACACATTAAAGTTCAGGACAGGTAAAACATTTGCAAGCCCCCCCAAAAAAAAAAAAATCTATCATAAGCTGCACAAAAAACAAGGCAACATTGGGAAAAAACATTGTTTGATCAGAAATCATGTTTGATATGTTTTTATTCTCTGTTTACTGACACAGAAACATAAGTTTCAAGACTAAGCACTGATTGGTTAGCTGCCTGTGATGTCATGAAGGGGGCAGGAGCTTGTTTGTGGCCTAACCTGTCTGCCACACATACAGGTGGTCACCTGACATAATAGTTTATGTAAATTCATCTGTCTTTTAAAGTTGTTATCTCAAATAATTATTTTTAGAATATAATAAAAAAGTTTTTTTTTTTTTTTTTAAACAAATAAAGCTGGATACAGATATTAACTCACTGCAGCCTCTACTAAAGAAAATAAAAAAAAAATGCTGCAGTTCAATGGAGAATTTCCCTCTAAATGATAAAAATCTGATGTGGCAGAACTGATCTAGTGACATTTTTTTGTATCGATTGAAACCTGAAAGACTTACTATGTTAGTTTAGCCAGTAGGAAATAATGATTGTATGAGGAAGTTACATTGCAGCTTGGCAAGAAAACCTGAACAACAACAGGAGAAACAACTGTTAATCTCCTCCCACAACAGGTTAAAGACTTGCAGCAGAAACAATTCAGCCGGTCATACATAGTAAATAACAGCTGCACTGTCAGAACAGAGGGAATAAGGGTGGAGAAAAGAAGTAGTGCTTCAGCAGGGTAAGCCTCTAAAGCATTCTCTTTATAAGGATTGTTTCCTCAGGTCGGTGAGCTTAACTGTTGCCTTGTATCTTTCTGTTTCAAGGACATTAATAAAAAAAAAAAACAGCCATGAGCTACTCTGACTGGATGTCGAAACTGCCGGCTGAGCTTCATACCACCTCTCTGTTTAAACTGGTCATTCCAGGTAGGAAACTCTGGTTATGTCACTTTGACACTGACTCCTCTATTACAGTCATCACAAAGGGAAGGTGACTGGTTATTGGCTGTAAAACGTTTAAAATCAAACTTCAGATCCACACATCTAACTCTATCCCAGAACTCTTAAACTTTTCATATATATATATATATTTTTTTTTTTTACTTCAGCTATTTATATTTGTTTAATTAGTAATCACTGTGATTACTAATGTAAGATTTGGTATAACACCCCTTAAAACAAATGTGTTAAAAAAGAACAATAACAAAAAAAACACACAATTTTTTTCCTGTTAAGAGGACAATTATAGTCCTTTCTCCTTAAACCCCTGTTGGAGGTGTCTTCCTGTTAAAAGGGAGTTTTTCCTCTCCACTGTCGCTACAAGCATAATGAGTCGATGCAATCAAATTGTTTTCCTTAAAAAGAAAACTTTGAATCAATTTGACTGGATGAACTGTAAAGTGTCTTGAGATGACATGTGTTGTGAATTGGCGCTATAGAAATATACTGATTTGAATTGAATTGAGTATATGGAGAGGTAAAGAAGAAACTTATTGCTGCATGAAATTTAGACAAATCACTGTGTAGTTTATCATAGACCCTTTACTGCACACAGCTGATATTTGGCAGAAGATGCTCTAAATGGATCAGAACAAGGATAAAAAAGTAAAACCTTATGTTGGGATTGAAACTAATGCTTCACCTTTACTGCACCCTCCCTACAGCCAAATTCAGCGGCGGCAGCATTAGGCTGTGGAAATACTTTTCTGCAGCAGATAGAAAGAATCTGGCTGTGCTAGATGGGAAGATGGATAGAGCAACATACAGCAGATAAAAACAAGCAGTCTTTGAGGAAGCTAGATTTTCACAGATTAATTTATTCTCTTAAATCATCTTGTTGTTGCTAAGCACTGATCTATATTCATTTTTTTAGACCATCAACATAGACTCACACTGAAGGTCTAGTATTGATTTGTGCTTGACCTTAGTAATTGGTCTAGTACCAATGTTTCAAATAAATGTTGGGTGGTGCAAAAGAGTCTTTTTGATCCTTCTTCTCTTATGCACCTGTAATGTTAGAAACATATATTTAGGGAGAGTTGCAGCCTAGTGGTTAGGACATTGCGCTTGGAATCCAGAGGTTCATCAATGGCAGCCCACTGCTCCCAAATGGGATGGGTTAAATGCAGAGAGTGAATTTCATTGCTCTGTACTTGTGACAGTGTAATGACAATTAAAAAATTGTTTTGAAAAAGCTGAAAGATGTGCAAAGTGCACCATTTAATCACGTTTCACCATCATAATTGAAAATAATATCCTCACCTTTCCACCCTCAGAAAACCTTGCATGACTTTCTTACTCTGATGTTAAAATGCATTTTTTTTTTACATACTGCATGCATCTTTTTTCATTTCAAGAGGATGTTGCATGTCTATTTTAAAAATTAGAGTAGTAGAAATAATAATTTTTCTATTTTTGTTTTTTAAAGAGATTTCAGCCCATGAGTACTTTCGAACAAATTATCTTGGTCTATAAAGCAAACATTTGGGCACCATAGTATTAGAATATGCAGAAGACGTGATGAGGTAGATGTCCGTCTTTCAGCAGGACCAGAGCCCTAAACATGCAGCCAAGACTGCCTAATCAAAGCCTACATCTAATCCAATTAAACGTCTGTGATAAAGCTTGAAATTTTAATCTCTCAAAATGTTTTCATCTTCCAAAGTTCACAGGTTTGATAGAGCATAAATACAATTGTAGAGAACTGCTGGAGTTATAGCCAGAGTGGCGATTGGCGGCTTTCTGGTTAGGGCAGGCATCCCCAAAGTCAGTCCTCGAGGCCCGCTGTCCTGCAGGTTCTAGAGGTTTCCCTGCTTTAGCACAGCTGATTATAATGATTGCAGTAGACCAGAAGCCTGTTAATCAGCTTTCAATTAAAATCAGCTGTGCTGGAGCAAGGAAACCTCTAAACCCTGCAGGACTGCGGGCCTTGAGGACTGAGGTTGGGGATGCCTGGGTTAGGGCATCGTGCCTGGATCCCAGAGGTTCTGAGTTCAAGCCCCACTCCCACACTGCTGCTCGGCTCCCTGAGCAAGACTCTTAACCCCACACTGCTTCCCAGGCGTCGCACAATAGCAGCCCCCTGCTCCCCAAAGGGATGGGTTAAACGCAGAGAGTGAATTTCGTTGCTTTGTACTTGTGACAGTGTAATGACATTAAAGTTGAATATTCTATTCTAGAAGACTACAGCTGTAAACGCACCTGCAAATCTTAAAGCCCAACTCTATGGGGCTGAATATCACTTAACTTTTATTATTTGTATTTAAAGATATTTCTGGACAGATCCGCCTTTTCTTTTAAAGTTATAATTCAGTACATTTCAGTTCATTTTTATGGAGCCAATTCACAACACGTCATCTCAAGGCACTTTACAGTTCACCAGATCATACAGTCAATTTGATTCAAAGTTTTCTATCTAAGGAAAACAAGCTGATTGCATCGAATGCAATCCCTCACACTAAGCATCCGTATAGCAACAGTGGAGAGGAAAAACTCCCTTTTAAATGGAAGAAACCTCCAGCAGAACCAGGTTCAGTGTGAGCGGCCATCTGCCGAGGCCGACTGGGGTTCAAGGAGACAGAAGCAGAGATACAGAAAGAAGAAGAGATACAAAGTCTGTCAACCAACCACAGGCGGCCCTGTGCAGGAAACAAACAGCCAGGCAGACCTGCTCTGAGTCAGCTCCCACGTCAGAGGACGAAGAGAGCACATCCAGCCAGTCACAGTCAACACTGTGGAGATTACACTGAAAATGTATTTTCTGTGGCCTGTCTCTTGAAATCTCCATAAATCCATTGAATGATTCTGATAAAAGAGTAAGAAGGGCCTTTAAGCAGACAAAGGCTGTAGACAAGTGTCTATCTAAACTGAAAGTATGGCACCAGGCTCGGCCTGGGAATGATTTTTGGCACTGGCATTTTTCCATCTACACCTGCCCACTCATGGTGGTTTTATTGGCTTTGGTTATTAACACGGACGCGACAGTGACTGCTGCTGTGTAATGACCAGCAGGGTTGCCAGATTTCACTGACTCACGTTTACGAGCCCAAAAAATGTTCATAAACCGTCTGGAGATATGAAATCTCACCCAATTTGAACCTATTGATCTCTTAGGCCATAAATCTAAAGAAAAACATTTTTTACCCATAAACCGCCATCCTAAACTGCCGGAGCAGGAAACATCCCAACCTGGCAACAATCCATGTAAGGCAGGAAACGTTAGCCCTTAGATGCAAAGCCCCATCATGCACATATTTTTGCAAAATACTCTAACATAAACTCGCCAAATAGAAGAGGAACATCGTAGTTTGGTTTTAGGGAAGGATTTTAGTTTTATTATAATTTAGTTTGTTGCAAGGATATTACAGATTGGAGAAATAGATAATTACATCACATGTCAACCATCACAAGCATGTGCATGAAAAGGAAGGGCAATATATACTGCATGCATCTTGTAGGTGGTTGACATTGTATTACTTCTTGAGCTCCTTGAGTTATTTAATGTCTCAGGTAGGTGCTTTGGCCGGAGACTAATTGTTGGGGCCGGTATGATTTAAGGACAGCCAGCCCTTGCATGCTGAAATTAGGAGCGGCCCACCGGGCAAATACCCGGTATCACAGATTACCAGTCCAAGCCTGTGTGACACCATAAAACCACAGCTCTGCTCTCCTACTTGTTCTTTCTTTGTTATTCCCAGGAAGCCACGACTCAATGAGTTACGATCTGGACGTACACTCCCGAATCATCGAGCCTAATGCACTGAGGAGATTTAGCAGGATTTATTGCGTGCGTAAAATAATACACACATGGGCAGCCACTCAGGTAAGGCGAGAATTAATCACAACAGCATGGAGAAAGATGGAAAGGATGGGGAGGTTGACTTGTCAGTTTCTGTCTCAGGAGGTGAACATGACTGAGCAGCTAAATGCAGGAGTTCGCTATTTTGACCTTAGGATCGGCCGCAAGCCAAACGACACTGATCCTACCAGGCTGTATTTTCACCATGGGCTGTACACACACACCGACGTGGAGGTAAACACTCCATTCCTGAAGTCTGAGACCAAACATAGTGCTAAGAGATGAATGCTTCTCTGGGGTTTACTGGCTCCATGCATTAAAAACCCTCATTAAGTTTGATTAAATTATACTTTGTTTGTTTCATTTTTTGCTTTCTTTCTGTAATCAGACCATTCTTCAGGAAATAAACACGTGGGCGGAGAGTCATCCTAAAGAAATCCTCATCTTGTCTTTATCCCACTTCGAGGGATTTGACAAGAAGATTGCAGCAAAACTTCACAACCACCTGATCGAGTTCATCAAAAACCTTTTCAAAGCCAAACTCTTGCCAAATATGGTATTCCTTTTCTTTCTTTTAGGATTATTTTACTCCATCTTTTTCTCTCCTGGCCTAGAATTCAAAAATCACTCTATGACAGCATTACTGTATCACTGCAGGTCAATCCCACTCTCAAACACTGCTGGGATAACGGCAAAAACGTAATAGTTTCATATGACCATCCATCCTACCATCAGGCTGTGCTATGGAGAAAAATAACGTATTACTATGGCAACAGTATGGACCGTGCAAAAATTACAGCCAAACTATGTCAGGCTTTGGAAAAGCAGAAGTCTCCCAATTGTGAGTGTTGCTGATTTCCACAAAGATTGACTCACTTCTTGATAATAATGTCTTCCAGTAATCAGAATTCATATTTTTTCCTATCAACAAATACACACAAAATAACTGCAGTAAATTGATTTTACACCACATTGTTTCTCTGATGCAAACTTGTGTTATGACTCATTTACAGATTTCTTCGTCTGTGGCTTGAATCCAACCCTTCCACACAATTCTGGCATCCTCAGATACATCCTGCGTGTGTGCGACAGCTTCCCCAACGTCGTGCGAAGGGGTCTGCCAAAAATGCTACGATGGGCGAAGCAGCAGCATGAAAAGACGCCTATGAACATCATCGCCTCAGACGTGGTGACTAGAGCTGACTTTGTTAAAACGGTTGTAGAGCTCAACTTGAAAAAAGGGAAACGACGATGAAATCACACTGGAAAAAGTAATCAATTCTTAAATTAAACGTATTTACCCTTAATTTAGCAGGTAGGTAAGATGGTCTGCCACTGGAATGAGCATTTTTACCCTTCAAATAAGATGATTAGATAATATGCAATGGAATTAAGACAATGCAAATGTTTTTTACTTAGTATTATAAATGTAAATTGTCTTGTTCCATTGACAAATTGTCTCCCTTACCGCCTTAATTCAAGAAAAATTGCACTGATTTTAAGATAAAATGTCTTATTTAGATTTACATTTTTTTGCAGTGCATGTCAGTATACTTTATATATTTTTTAATCTATGTTAATATTTATGTACAATTTATTTCATGCTTATTTTTTTTACCCATTTCTACACATTTTAAAGAAAAAAGAAATAAAAACTTTCAGCATAATGTATTAATGTTTCCACACACATTTTTCACATCGCAAAAATCATTTAGAATTTAAAATTGAAGCATGAGTTTCAACATAAATAAAAGTTCATGCCAGATATTTTTACCACCTTACTCTCTGAGCATGGAAGGAAGGATGAGAAGGAAAGAAAGAAATTGCAAAAGGAAAAAACCTAAGGAGGGAAAGCAAATAAATAAGAAAAAAAAGAGGTATGACTCAAAGAAGAAAGGAGAGAGAGGAGGAAGTGAAAAATAGCGGACAAATAGGAAGGGCATAGGGAAGAAATGGACACAGAGCAGGAAGAAACAAATGAAGGACACAGTAAAAAAGGAAAGGATGCACACAAATAGTAGAATGGAGGACAACGATAGAAGGATCAAACAGGAAAAAGAAGAAATTATGATTGTGGATTGGAGATAGCAGGGCTGCCAACTTTTATCCAAACCTTGGGGTGAGATTTAGAAATAGTTTGGACAGGAAACCCTGTCAGAGTTAGATGAGGATGGCTGCAGCTATAAGTTGGAGGTTTTCACAGGATTAACAAAGCTGCAACATGTGGAATTTTTATAGCGCAGTAAATGTTACTGTGTAATAATAAGTGATCTGTAGTTATGTGGAACATTTTTTTCCCCCAATACACATTATTTTCTACATTCTGGTGATTTTTTTAGAGAATTGAAATAAAGCAGAATGGGCCCTACGATAATACTTGCATCTTAAATATACTTTAAACTAAGAATTTCACAACTTTGTTCATTAATTATTCTCTGCAGTTCAAGTAAATGAAACAATGGGGAATTAAAAAGCTATTACTGGATTACTGACACTAATACTGGAACCAGTGGAATCGAAACCTATGCAAACTACACTGTGTATGAATATTTGGTAATAGCCTAAGGATTAAAAAGATTTATTCCTTATTTTATTAGTAACAATCAATCTTACAATTGACAAAACAGCTAAACAATTCAGACCTTCTAGGAAACTGTAGATTTTATAAAAACTAACCATAACAGGAGACACTTCTCTGGATGTTTCATTTGGAAGGAAGTTTTTAAACATATTCATTGACCAAAATAAAGATAAATGAATAAATTATGATAAAAGAAGAACATCCTGGTGGTTTCTCCTCTATGAATCTGGATAATTGAGTTATTCTGCACATCATCTCTGGATGCTGTTGGTCTTTTCTTGGCTGGCTTATCTTTTGAAAAATAAAATGCAATGGTTCTTTTTCTTTTTGTCGAGCTCCTATGGGCTTGAGGGACAAACCTGGAAGCTTTGAGAATTTAAATATTTGTGTTGGTTTAATTACTCCTAAATGCCAACGGAAGATCACTAAACTAGACTGAGCAATAATTATTTAACTGGAACATAGACTAAAACTGGGACTAAAAGCACCAGGAAAAGAGAAAACAAACCATTGGATGTGATCCTACACTCAGTCTCCACATCAATAATCTAAGCAAGCTGCTGTATTTTTAATTAATTTACTCAAGTACTAGATTGTTAAAAATCGTCAATCATTTACAAAGAGAATTATCCTAGTCCAGATGAGATAAGAAAAAAATTAAAATGATATTACAACTGTCTTTTTTCATATCTGGCACAGTGAATAGGTGAGAATACAGACTGGATCTGAACCTGGTGTGTCCTTGTGTGTTAGCACCACGGTTGTATTAAATGCACACACTGGATTTTCATCACCATGGTATTTTTATAGATAAATAAGTGGAACAGAGTTGAGTTTTAATGTCCGTCATTTTTAAGTGTGAGAAATAGGGAATATGGATTGAGAGTGTGTGAAGACACTGAGATGGGTGAGTCTCACTCCCAATGGGTGAGGCCCTGAGATAGTGATGCGTTAATGAGGCATCTTGGAAGCGTTTCCACACATTGCCAAACTGCACTGATACAGAATACTGACACCTGCTGGACATTTAAAGACACTACAGGCAGTTTATTTGATAGACTAAACTGAATTGATTTGATAACCAAATACAATGACATAATTTAAGTTATTGTAGGTTATATACAAAATTAGGTTATTAATTAGGTTATTATCCAAAATTCTTGATGTTTTCATTTTATATAGCAAAAGATGAGATTTTTTTTTTTTTTAGTAGATGCATCATGTGGACGGATATGACAAGCGAACCCATACAGTGTTTTGCTCTATTAGCTCAACGCATGCACCGATGCATGCACACAAAATGTAACAAACAGATCAATAATCTAATTCATATATTATCCTATTCAAATACCTTGCAGGACATGCTACACTGAAAAAACATTATGCATCCTCTTTTGGCATATACTTAATTATATTTCGTTACTTTAACACAACTGTTTTATGTCCTACCTTGCTAACATGAAAAATTGTGTTAAAGTAACGAAATATGATTAAGTATATGCCAAAAACGGTGCATTTTATTATATTTTTCAATGTAAACGCTGAGATCAGATTCCAGGCTCCGCGTTTCAATCGGTCATATTATTTAGCCTGTGGCGCCATCTGGTGTCAAATAATGGTAATGCAGTTTGTTCCATGCCTGGACATCCATAGCAGCTAGCATTAGCACGCTTACTGGAAGTAATGCACAAAGTGGATTAGGATGTTAAGACAAGTATGGCGTCGGTCGGTGTTTAAAACCTTTCCTACAAGGACAGCAGGTTCCCTGACTGCGGCCTTCCTGGCAGCTGGCAGCCCACGGTGGAGCTCCGGTGGTCTTACAGGGGGGTTTAAAGGCATTCTCCACCCACCGAGTGACAGGTCACAGCGGCTCCTCCAACCACAGCCAGCCCGATACCTCAGGTAATAAGAGAGAACCCTATAGAAATAACCTTAAACCGACATATCGCTAAATTTAATGTGTAACGGGTGGTTAATGTCATGTTTTCCCCCTTTCTGCATTATTACAGTGGAGAGTTATCGCCAGCTTCAAGTGGCTACGCAAAACTCCATTTAAAAAAATTGTGTATTTAGAATAACTATCGCCTAAACCGTAATTACGTAACATTATGCACTGCTAAACAAATAAAATTAGTTGAAATATAATCTCCTTAAATTCGGCTTGGTTAAAAATGCTACAACGCCATGCATATATTCAGTAGCACGCTTTAGCTTGTGTTATTGTTTCTATTAGTAAGTCTGCGCTACGTAACTGACTCACATGTTAGGACGTGCAATATTTATGGTTCCATAGTGTCATTTTTTTCAGCCGAATTTAGGGAAAATACAAAAGCAGTTCTTAATCCTGAAACATTTTCAACTCCAGCTCAGGTGCAGTGAGGTTATACAGTGATTAAAAGCACACCTGGAAGCTAATTTAGGAGGGGATCTCAAGACATTTAAAGATGCATTCAAAGTCTTGACTTTAAATGTTGCTTTTTGTATCTCTGCTTCTGTCTCCTTGAACCCCAGTCGGCTTCGGCAGATGGCCGCTCACACTGAGCCTGGTTCTGCTGGAGGTTTCTTCCTGTTAAAAGGAAGAATGAAAACCATCCTGCTACAAGAATTACCATTTCAAACTTCCACCATGTCAGACTACTATTATTTCCAGCAGGGGTGCCGCCAGGAATTTGGAGCCTAATGAAAGACATTGAAAAGACATTAAAACCGCTATAAAGATGCACTCAAGAGTGTTATTTAATTTTTCAATTAAATTTTTATTGTAAAATTACTGTAAAGAAAAATGATCAGAATGTGAAAAAGTAAAATATACATTAACTTTAAACTTTACATCAAGATAAAAATGGCTTATTAAAAAAAAAAAAAAACACAACTGTATCTATAGAAAATAGGTTTTGCATTGTGAAAATCCTTCTAGGTGTTAACTGTATGAAAGGACAGATTATTTTTGCTGGCCCTGAGAACTCATTTCTCAGTCATTTATATGTTTAATGACAATAAAACATGTATTTTTGGTGTGGCTGGTTCTTGTTGCTCATGAGAATGATCAAGATTTATATATGTATAAT
>NW_015151150.1:390955-410791 GCF_000732505.1 Cyprinodon variegatus | reverse complement strand
TTTTTGAGCCTAATAAACCTATCTGTACAGGTAAAATGTCTTGGAAGAGAACAATAAGGTACACAGTTTTCATTTAAATGGAATAAGCTCAAGCAGACAGTGAAAGTGTTTGTGCAAATTGGGTAATGATGAGCAAAATGAAAGGTGTTTGTCATTTTTATTCAAACATAATAGTTTTTTCAAGGTTTTTGGTTTTAATCTGGTTGGAAGTTATGTGTTCAACCTATGTTTTGGTTAAAGCAACAATCTAATTTGGCTGTGTTTTTACCCAATCTATATTTGTACAAGGGCAAACCATTACAAATGAACTTCCTCTCCTCACCTGTCACTGGGAGAGGGAGAATTGGTTGAAAAAACACGGCTCCTGGTTGATCATCTGTTTACATGATGGAGGGAATAAAGACAGTTCTTTAATTCTCTGTGTCCTTCCTGGCTTAGCTGTTTGGCCTCTGTGTTCTTTACAGACACACAATAGACTCAATAAATAGTTGATTAATCCTGGTTTATTTTTCTTGAAAACTAAAAAGGAAGCACAACAAAATAATAATAAAAAAAATTGCAATCATGTTCGGTTTCAGACAATTACATTTTCCTATACAGATAGGTTTATTAGGCTCATTTGTATTCCCTTAAAACAAGATATACCTGTTTATGAGAGCCTCAAGTAAAGAATACTGTGGTTTATATACGGAGAAATATGAACAAAAACATGTAAAACAACTTATTGGGTTTATTTTAAATGTTTAGACAACAGCTAATATATATTGTTGCTGCTGTATTCTACTTTAAGGAGGATTATGTAATAATTTTATAAATAACATTTAACAATTGTTTGAAGAGAGAAATATAAAACCAGCTTACTGACTCTCTTTTTCTTATCAGGCAGGATATGATGATTGCGTAATTAGTTAATCAGTCAGCTGGTCTCTCTGCCTGCAGTTTTTAGGTATTTACCAGCTGTAGTGAAACCTTTGTTTCCAGTGTTTTTCATCACTGGAAACAAGCTAGATAAGTTTTCTTAGCCAGCTGAACTGGTTAGGGCTGAGCACTGCTGACCAGCTGGTCTATTACAACCAACTTTCCTTTGTATCTGAATGGTATAATCCTGACTTGTTCTTCAAGTACAGGAAACTTAAGGGTTCCCTTAATGATACGTCTTTTATCTTCTCATGCCATAATTATCATTTATTTATCAAACTTCGAATGACGTCGTCATCCAAGCCAGAACTTCTGAAATCAACATATCTCTGCATAAACCCAGATAAATGGTAACCTCTGAGCTAAGTGTAAGGGTACGACTCCAGTTAGCTGTTTTTACGTTCTGGTCTTCTTGACGTTTGTGTTGAAGCAGAGATAATATTACAGGCTGTTGGTTGGCTGTTTTTTCCTGTAATTTACAGTCCGTTTGTGTTCATCAGCATGGCGTCAGGGGGAGACCAGGCGACATCCACTCGTCACAAGCACACAAACAGGCTGGCACAAGAGCGATCGCCCTACCTGTTGCAGCACGCCCACAACCCAGTCGACTGGTGACTCTCTTTATTTATTTATTTATTTATTTATTTCATTTTTTAACAGTGTCCTGTCTGGCTATTTGGCAATAAGAATAATTGTCTTGATGCCAAAAAGAGTCCAACAGATTTTACTTTCACTAGTGGAGCAGTATGGCTATCGCCATAGTGTTCCGCTTGATTTATGCATATAAATAGCTTTATTATAATTATGCAGGGAGTATTACAGATTATGGACACTGCAATGTAAGTAGAACAGGAAAGGAAAAACAGAAAAAAAGGGAGAAAAGATGAAGGAAAGAGGAGATAATGATAAAACATCTTCAGTCTGCTTCATTACCTGCAAATAGATTAAAAAAATTAAGATGTAAAAAGAACAGCACAACCAACGGATATAGTATAAGAGGAAGTAACGCCTTCTTACTGATGATGGTGAGTCTCTTTAAACCTAAACTTAATGCTTTGCATCAAATTGGTAAGTTCTATGTTTGTTTTTGCAGGTATCCATGGGGACAGGAGGCTTTTGAAAAGGCGAAGAGGGAAGACAAACCCATCTTCTTATCTGGTAAGAAGCTTGATTCAACTAAAAAGGCTTAAACTCTAGTTAGTGGATTTTGTTTAGTTTAAAAATATATATATATTTTTTGGGTGGTTCAAGCCTTGAAGGTTAAACCTAACTATTACAATCAACATTCAACACCTTCAACACCGCCTTTCCACCTATGGAAAACTCTTTAGAGACCAAATGTTTCACTTTGTGTGTTTCAAAATTAGCAGCCTTTTCTGTCAATCCTGTCGCAACATTTCTATATGATTGTTTGTCTCCGACCTCCAGTGGGCTATTCCACGTGCCACTGGTGTCACGTTATGGAGAGGGAGTCATTCGAAGATGAGGAGATTGGAAACATCCTAAGTAACAACTTTGTCTGCATCAAACTAGACAGAGAAGAGAGGCCTGATGTTGACAAGGTCTACATGACCTTTGTACAGGTTTGTTTTCATCGCTGATGACTTAAAATGTTTCTCCACAAATGCTTTTTTTGAAAGATTTAATTATTTGATTTATTTTTACATTCAGGCAACAAGTGGAGGTGGAGGCTGGCCCATGAGTGTGTGGTTAACACCTGACCTTCGACCTTTCATCGGAGGGACTTACTTTCCCCCCAGGGACCAAGGGAGAAGACCTGGCTTCAAGACCGTTTTGATGAGAATCATTGAACAGGTGACAACTTTTTCTAAAAATTGATCCAAATGAAACCCAGGATCTCTTAAGGTTGATGATAAATTACTTCAGAAAGCAGGCTATGTTTGTGGAATTTAGTGTGAAGTGGTAAACCACTGATATTTATAATTTATCTTCTCCAAATTTCATCTCGTTGCATCGCAAACCACAATGTTTGACACGGTTAAAGTCGTAGGGTTAAAATATAACCGTGGATGTCTGGGGGACAGTGATTCGCCTACATGTTATGAATGCTGGCGTATCATAAATGATAAATTATGAACAGTTTAGTTTGTGCCTTCAACTCGTTGCCCATAGGAAGACGTTACTTGGATATAACCTAACAGAATATCTTGAGAACAGTTCCAAATAACACAAAACTAATATGGGTGAGTAGAACATGATGTAATAACGTAAAATCAAGGGCCCAATGTAAAAAAAAAAACGGTGTTCCCCTTTAATGTGTGTTTAAAGACATTTCAATTATTGCAGCGGGAATTAAAAAAAAAAAGTCTAATCAACCAACCGTTGACCCCCTGTTGAAGACCTGCGGTTTAGAAGAGTCAGGCTGTTTGGCGAAACTTTTATTAAGGATGCCCAAGGATGCCAATCACATCACACCCACAATGACGACTCCTCTTGGAAGGAAAAACCTTGCATACATAGAACAGCACCAGCAGTTTTCCTCCATATTACTTTGAAAACACCAACAAAAACATGACCCTCTCCTGCTCAGCCTATGGGTTTAACAACCGACAAGGAAGTAAAGATGGCGTCTCATTTAATCGCTTCCCTAAAGACCCAGAAAGGCGAGCGAGATGGGTGGCTGCTGTGAAGAGTGTGTGGGGGGGAAATCAATCTCCTATTACAGTAATTTCCTTTTACATATATTTATTTCTGAGTGCTGATTTTACATTAACTTGTATAAAAACATTAATTCAGGTCTCAGAGGTGCAAGGTGTGGAGTAAAAAATGTTGAGATATGTCTGTTCTCAGCCTCACGGGCTCCAAACGAAGGTCACACAGCCTCCTTCATGGCGTGGAGGGGAGGACTGTTGTTTTGAAATGATCCATCTGGCCAGCGAAAGATATATGAACCTAACAGGGAATGACCTTGATGAACTCAAGTTTTGCTTGAATTTTCAAGTGTGAGAAAGCTCTTTATGCAGGGGGTGGGTTAAATAAATGTGAACCTCATTTCTTGCAAGAAATACCTCTGCCTCAGCTTTCTAATTTCTCAAAGGCTACAGGGTCTATAAGGGTGAGGTGTTTGTTATATTATTAGGGAAAAATAATCGTTCTCATAACAAGCTAGCTTTTAGGGTTTATATAAAACATTTTTTTTTTTTTTTTAAACTGTCTGTAATTGTTTTCATTAACTATAATACGACAACCTTCACAGCTGTTCTTCAGGGTTTAAGGTAGTGAGAGGAACTTTTGTCTAACCAGAGCATTGAGCATTTAGGGCGGCCATGATTGTTCTTCTAATATAAATGAATTTAGATGCTCTTAAAACAAAACTTTTCTTTCTTTCCTCAGTGGCAGAGCAACCGAGCAGCTTTAGAGTCCAGTGGGGAGAGGATCATGGAGGCTCTAAAGAAAGGCACGACTCTGAGTGCGAACCCAGGAGAAAGCCCTCCTCTGGCCCCTGATGTTGCGAATCGATGCTTCCAGCAGCTGGCCCATTCCTACGAGGAAGAGTACGGAGGTTTTAGAGACGCTCCAAAGTTCCCCTCCCCAGGTAGACTCCCTAGGATCCAGAGTGGTCATCAGCTTGTGTTTGAGATGCAACAACTTTCCTTTCATGTTTTTATCCTAACTACAAGCTAAAGAAAATAAAAGAGAAATACTCAGTCACAACAGCTCCTATGTCATTTAAAGCTTTTTCATTTTAAATATAAAGATCCAAACATCAGTAAAACCAGCTGAGAAGGCGACATTTTTCCAAGTACCGTAGCTCCAACCGCTGCTCTGGTTGGACCATCGATCAGAGCTGCTTTGCAGATGAACAGCAGCTCACGTGGTTTGTTCTTTCCGTGCCTCCGCAGTGAATCTGATGTTCCTCATATCGTATTGGTCGGTGAACCGCAGCACCTCAGAGGGGGTGGAGGCGCTCCAGATGGCCATGCACACGCTGCGAATGATGGCGCTGGGAGGCATCCACGACCACGTCGCACAGGTCCGCATCCAGTATACGTATATAGTAGAGAGTCTGTCAAATATACAATTTTACATAATTTTTAATGCAAGGTAAGGGTTTTATTAATAAGATTAGTCGAGTTTTTGCTGTAAATGCTTTACAAAAAAGAAAGTGGAAAACACTGAAAAAACTTTAAAACAATCAAGTAGTTAAAAGGGTACTTTTTTCTGGAATTTATATAATGATTAGTAAGTTTTTAAATAGTAAGTTTTAGGAATATTTCTTTTTACGACTGATTGATAAAAAAACACCTTAAGGCTTTGTGTATCAACTACTGTTCTATTTTATCTTGAGAGGATTTGAATCTTCCTTTCAAAGACCTTTTGATTTAAGTTCAATCTATAAAAGAAATGAAGTCATTCTTTCCAACTTTATCATGTTGTCTAATCTGATCAGCATACAGGATAAATAAATCACCAGGTTATGGTACAATCTATGTGAAATGAATAATTTAGGACTTGAACAATGTAAATTACCCAACCATATTCTCATGTCCTCTGAGCTTTCCTTCCCTGAGCTCTTGTTTCTTTCCTTCCTTGAGCCCTTAGGGTTTAGTGTATTCCCTTCCCTCTGTCCTATCCTATCTTGCCTTCCATCATTATTTTTTTAGGCTTCTTTCTTTCGTTTATTCCTGTCTGTGGTTCTTCTTTTCTTTTTTCTTCATTGTATCCTTCATTGTTTCATCCCATCCCTCTGACCTTCCTTCATTTTTCTCCTCCCTCCTTTCCTGCCTTTTGTCCTTTCTTCGTTCCTGTTCTCTTTCCTTCCCTCATTTCTTTCTTGCTTCCTCTTCTTTCCTCCCACCTGTCTTATTTCCATTCTTCCTCCCCCCAGTGTCTTTCTTTCCCCTTGTGTCTTTTTTAATTCCTCCCTATGTCCTTTCCTCCCCCTTTCCTCTATTTCATTCCTTCATTCTTGTGTCCTCCTTCCTTACCTCTTTACTTCCTTGTGTCCCTTTATCCCTCCATTAGTTTTTCCTTTCTACCTTTTTTCTTGAAATAGGAGTATACATAGTCTGAAAAGTTTGCTGTTTTAACATCAAAAGGACTTACAAGCCTTATAGGAAACCTTAGGGTGTCAGTCGTTTTAGAAGCAATATTTCCTCTGCTTTCAGAAATATAAAACTAATTTGTATAAATCATTGGTCATATTATAGTCTTTTCACAATCTAGTCGGGCTATTAACAAAAATCTTAACGGAATGAATTTTCCATTGAAACTAAACTTTGCCTGTTTTCAGTAGTTTGTGTGTCAGAAATGTTGGTTCTTTAATAAAGAAGGAGGGAAAAAGGTGAAGAGCATCATCGATCCGTGCGCTATGTTTGAGCTTCAGATGCTTTTCCACACACCTTCCTCTGCTTTACAGGAAACCTCTCATGAATCTCTCAGTCTAATACCCCATTTACACTACCCTTGAAAAACCGTGCCGAGACCGGTTTGAGCTCAGTAACTGAGATAACTTATTGTGTGTAAATTGAAAGCAAACTGCAGACCAGTTCCAGAGGTGGGCTCGGCTCGGTTTTACCTGGCTCGGTTCTCTGATAACAAGAGCGCATGAGCGGAACGCGTCATCTCCGTCTGGCTGCACATCCCGATTCACACTCCATTCCAGTAGTTGGCGGTAATGCCCCTCCGGAAGTTGTTTGCCAACCAACACAAAACAGAAGAAGAAGAACAATCGAAATCTTCTCCACACAACATTTTCTCCATGCCTGACCCTCCGCAAACACCGAAGTACAGCAATAATAATCAAGCATAACTTTCTGAATGTGACGGGTGTCGCCATTTTGATTTGCTTGATTCCCTCCGTCGTCTTCTTTTTCTTGCGTTTTATGGCGCTTGGCAAAGAACTTTTGGTGCATTACTACCACCAACTAGGGGTGTAAATCACATCCATCATGGCGATTCGATTTAGTATCGATATACTGACCCAACGATTCGATTATTTTCGATACTCAAGAATACACCACGATTCGATTCGATTAATTGATTAATCTGTTAATTTTTTGTTTTGTTTTTTTATTTGTTTTTTTAACACAAATCAGTGAAAGCTGTAATATCGTTATGCATTTTTTTTTTTTAGAAACAGCAAATAAAAGAAGTAGAAAAGTTGCATCAAAAAATACTGCAAAAATACATAATCAGTGCAATGAGTGCAATGCAATACCTTTGCTCCAGATTTCCCCGCCCCCTCAACAGACGCCCCGCTGCTCCTCTCCCAAATTGTAACTGACAGCAAAATAGGTTTAGCGCCACTGCAGCACGGGGGGAGAATTACGCCCAGGAGCAAATGGATAAAAATAGACCGGAGGAGAAAAAAAAACATGAATCGATTCTCTTGTAGACGTATCGATGCATCGGATCGTCGGCTGTTGGATCGATGCATTGATACAAAACGATTATTATTTACACCCCTACCACCAACTGCTTGATTTCCTCCTTCAATATTGGCAGTAATACCACAGATCGTCACTAGGAGGCGAGGAGTCGAGGAACCGAGATAGCGGGATGTGTAAACGGTCATCAGAACCAAGCTCGACCTGGTTAACTGATCTGAGCTGGACCGGTCTGGCATGGATCGGTTTTTCAAGGGTAGTGTAAGAGTGTCAACAGACCAGAGGACTGTTGCAATTAAAGTGCTAATAGAGTTTGATATTTGCTGTTTTCTTTTGAATTTCCACTTCTGGAGCCTTTCTTTCTAAATCATAAACTAATGATTCTCGTTTAATGTTATTTTCCTGTGACTGTTTTCAGGGTTTTCATCGTTACTCTACGGACTCCTCGTGGCACGTTCCTCACTTTGAGAAGATGCTGTATGACCAGGCTCAGCTGGCTGTGGCGTACATAACAGCTTTTCAGGTCCGGGTCTCTCCTTTCCCCTTAGAGTTAGGTCTAATGGTCAGCTTTGTATACAAGCAAGGAATGTACATACAGTATACATGTATGTGTATATGTAGGTATTTTTGGGGGAGTTGTGCAATTTGAATAGCTGACTCCATTCATGGTGTTCACCAGAGAGATGACTTGAGTGACAGCTTGTTTTCGCCTATAATAATAATAACAATTATATAATTGAACTTTATTGATCTCACACTGGAGAAATGTATCTCTGCATTTAACCCATCCCCTGGTGGAGCAGTTTGCTGCCACTGTGCGACACCTGAGGGCTGTGGGGATCGCAACCTTCTCAGCGCACTGCTCTAACCACTAGGCCAACGCGCATGCTTGTTGCACCCATAGCACTGACCCAAAGGTGAACATCCTAGAAGACCGTGATCATGATGTGCAGATCCATTGATGGCTCCAACTTCATCTAGCAGTTATTCCTGTAGAGCTCCTTAGATGAATGTTAGGGTTGGTTCGCCTCACGTCTCTACAGACAAGATTATTCATTTCATTTGGAGCCTGTACTTTTTATTTTATTTTTTAGTTTAACTGTATTTTTGTCCTGTTTTCAAAGCTCAGAGAAACAGGTGCATGATATGAAAAGTTATGAGGCCTTCCAGACGGTAATCTAAGAGGTTTGAGTAAAACTGCTCACTTCACAAAAAGCGAAAATAAAAGAGGAAGATGAAACATATGTGACAAATCACATATGCTAAAGACACTTCAACAAACAAATACACATAGTGAGACAACAATTATCCTATTGCCATAGTAAAGCAGTTCCACCTTATAGTAAATATGCCACACTGTATCCTAAGTGAGTTAATATCTGCTCCAGCTAATAAAGTTTGCTAACTATCCATCCAATTGTCATAAATAGGAGGATCCTTTCTAGGCTGGTCACTGGTGATGCTACACCAAACATAGTTTCTGCAGCCATCAGTCCCATTAAAATTCATTGTATCCGCCTGATTTTAATGTCTTTTTGACAACTTTCAGTGTAACCGGCGGTTGTGTTGAAATGCGCTGAACAGAACCCTGAGGAGGGAACGCAGATGTCATTTTAAGGGCTAATATGCTCATGAAATAGAGCATCGGCCTAATTTCAGCGCAGTGGTGACAGTTTTTATGTGTGGCTGCCTGCCTGACGAGAACTCTGGATGCATTTCAATAACATTTTAGGAGACTCCTGTAAAAAAACAATTTCACTATTAATTGTACAGCTCCAAAATATGCGGGTATGATTCCTACATGTGCGCCACAGTTCTGCTAACAGATGTAAGATCTTTTAAGATTTAATGATTGGTTTTAATAATGGCCTCGTTGACACCGAGGAAGTTGTAGTTGTTGAGTTGCTTCTTCCAAAATGTCTGTTTCTAAGGACCGCCTTGGATCTTGAGAAGCGCTTGATCCTTAGAATCCACTTTAGACACAGTGTTGAGGAAAGTCAAGAGTTGACAGTATTATCTAATGTTATCTTTGCTACTTGGGACTTAAGTCAGCCAGCCAAAACCCTAAATGTGAGACTTGGAGAGTTTAGTTTCTGGGGCTACAATTAACGATTATTTTGCAAATTGTTTAATCTGTTGAATTTATTCAGATTATTAATCGGATAGCAAAAGCTTCCTTAAAGAAGAGTTTTTGCAAAATGAAACCAGGTGAAACTCAAACATTTCCACTTGAGGAGTTCTGGATAGAGCAGATTGATAGACGAAAAAAGATTTTTTTATCTTAAATGCAAAATTTTTACATATTTTTTTAACAATTATGCTATAATTGCTGGTCAAGGTGGGTCGCTCTGTCAGCTAAAGGCATTTTAGAGTCTCTATACTCCAGTTAATAATTCACCGATTACTAAATTAGTTGATGATAATTTCAATTCAATTTATTTATATAGCGCCAATTTACAACACAGGTCATCTCAAGGCACTTTACAGTTAACCAGATCATACAGTCAAATTGATGTAAAGTTTTCTGTCCAAGGAAAACCAGTTGATTGCATCGACTCATTGACTCAAATACAATCCCTCACACTAAGCATGCTTGTAGCAACAGTGGAGAGGAAAAACTCCCTTTTAACCGGAAGGAACCTCTAGCAGAACCAGGCTCAGTGTGAGCGGCCATCTGCTGAGGCCCACTGGGGTTCAAGGACAGAAGCAGAGATACAAAAATAGCTGTAAAAGGCGGCCCAGACCAGGAAACACACAGCCAGGCAGAGCCAGCTCCCATGTCAGAGGATGAAGAGAGCACATTCAGCCAGTCACAGTCAGAGAAACAGGAATCTATTGAAAAACAGGCCAATCTCAAAGATCTATAAACAAAGGTGCTGATGGCAGCAGCACACCTGATATTTCTCTCCAGGATGGCTCCAAAGCCAAACAGGAACAAACAAGGTGAAGCTACTATGAGAAAAAGCAGAGAGAGCAGAACGTTAGAGACTGAACTAACAGATTCTGCAGAGAGGGAGAATAGAAATAGAATTATGAAACAGGGGTCCCTATGTCCTCCAGAACTCTAAGCCTATAGCAGCATAACTATAGAGATAGCTCAGGATAACCTGATCCACAATTACTATAAGCTTTATCAAAAAAAGAAAAGTTTTAAGCCTAGTCTTAAAAGTAGACAGGGTGTCTGCCTCACGGACTAAAACTGGTAGTTGGTTCCACAGGAGAGGAGCCTGATAACTAAAAGATCTGCCTCCCATTNGTAGACAGGGTGTCTGCCTCACGGACTAAAACTGGTAGTTGGTTCCACAGGAGAGGAGCCTGATAACTAAAAGATCTGCCTCCCATTCTATTTTTAGAAATTCTAGGAACCACTAGTAAACCTGCAGATTGAGAGCGAAGTGGTCTGTTAGGAAACAAGGAACGAAGGAAAAAAAAAAGAAAAGGAAACAAGGAACGATCATATCACTGATATAAAATGGAGCTTGGCCATTTAAGACTCCATTTCAATAATCGATTAATCAAATAAATTGTTTCAGCCCTAGTTTGATCTTTAACAATTATGGTTGGTTTTGATTTGTTTCTCTTTGATCAGGTTAAAACTAGTGGAACCTCGGTCCTAGAGTTTGTTTTTGAGTTCTTCCTAAGTGTGTAATGCACTGACCTTTTATTTTTATTTTTTGTGTATGTACAAGAACTAAATAAAAAAGACCAACAAACACAAGGTAAAATGGAGCAGGGATACCTCCTGTGGTTAATGATGATATAGAAGTTGCCCGAGCGCTCTTCTAGGGTTCTATAGGGAACACCCTGTTGATAAATGATGATACTGTAAAGGTTGAATCATAGCCCTTATGCAGGTGTTTCTATTCCTTTCCAGGTATCAGGTGAGCAGTTCTATGCAGACGTGGCCAAGGACATACTGCTCTATGTCTCCAGGGACCTGAGTGACAAGGTGAATCATCGACAGCTCGACTGCTACTTGTTTGCTCTTGAGTACCGCTAGTGTTTTCATACATCCCTTGGGGCAACAATGGTGCCTTGCTGACAAAAGGCGTGTTTAAGCCTCTCTCTCTTGTATAGGTCAATTTTTCTCCACTTTGATTAACGAGGGCCGGCAGTGAAAAGAACACACAATTAAAACCATACTGTTATTGTTAAATTCTTTGTGATTTATCAAACAATTATATTCTAATGAATAACGATGCCCGGGGTAATTTTCTGTCCCCTCTCTATATTACTTGCTTTGTTTTGGGCTTCCCTCAACGAGGCAGAATCCCTGAGCTCTTATATCAACGCTAGAAATCTCTGTTAAAATAAGCTGGTTTTCATGGACCTATTGTTCCTAATAAATTACCATCAATTACAGCAGTAATGTTTTGTATTCTCAGTGCTCAAACATAGAATACCTTGCAAAAGTATTCACATCCATTGAATGTTTCCATATACATTATGTTAATGTATATGGAATTTCGTGTGAGAGACAGGCACAAAGTGTTTGTCTCTCACACGAAATTCAGAAACCACCTAAATACTAATGTTAATGTTTGTATTTATAGGTTTTATGTTCAAAGAAGAAAAGGTTGTAGAATCACAACGTTTGAAAATGTAGTCCTGTTTCTCTGACTGTGACTGGCTGGATGTGCTCCCCTCATCCTCTGACATGAGAGCTGGCTCGGATCTCGTCTGCCTGGCTGTGTTTCCTGGATGGGGCCACCTGTGTCGCTGGTTGACAGTTGCCTTTTCTATCTCTGCTTCTGTCTCCTTGAACCCCAGTCGGCCTCAGCAGATGGCCTCTCACGTTAAGCCTGGTTCTGCTGGAGGTTTCTTCCTGTTAAAAGGGAGTTTTTCCTCTCCACTGTCGCTACAAGCATGCTTGGTGTGAGGGATTGCAATCAACTTGTTTTCCTTAGATAAAAAACTTTAAATCAACTTGACTGCATTATCTGGTGAATTGTAAAGTGCCTTGAGATGACGTGTTGTGAATTGGCGCTATATAAATAAACTGAATTTAATTGAATTGAAAATGTTAATGGCATGAAAATACTTCTGTAAGGTGTTGTATTTTACCGAAGCCAGGAACAGTCATATTTAAATATTTTTTATTTTCTGGAGATAATCATCCAACTATCTCTTTATCATAGTTAAACCATTAATTGTTTTTCGAGATAAAAGGATACTTATCTCGTTATGACGTGAAAACAGTTATTGTTTTCTTGGGATAATGAGATAATTATCATGACATAATTTTATTTCTGTCCACTCTCAGTGTTCTTACTGTTTCTGTTGAAAATCTTGAGTTGGATGTCATTTGTTGGGTTTAATTGTTATTGCATCGCATCTTATACCTGTTACAGGTGTTACACCGGAGCTGTTTAGAAAAAAACCTGGTGCTGAAGCCCCCGATGACCAGATCTGAATGGTCTTTGAATCAAATCACCTAACCAACTGCCTCAGGCTATAAATAGGATTATTTACAGAATTACACATTACTTAGCCTTATAAATCCCCTCCTGCTGTTGTGGTATTGAAGGATGGAGGCTGTAGGCCTAATCAATTTAACTTACAAATCAGTCATCTCATGATCTCGAGAAAGCAAGGTTTATTTTCTCGAGATGAATCATTCTGTTATCACCAGAAAAAAGGCGTTCGTTATCTTTAGATAGTGATAGAATTAACTTGTTATCTGAAGAAAACCGTTGTAAAAAAAAAATAGGAGCACGACTGCTCTCGGCTTCATTAGTATTAAACTCAGCAAGCAAGTTAAGAAAGAAAGGGGTGCTGTAACTCAGTCCAGGCGAATGTCTAAATGCATTGATCAAAGCAGTAAAAAAACAAAAAAAAAAATGCTTAAGAGTAAACAAGTACCAAGAAAGACCTTTTAGAAATGTAAATAAGGCCCCGGAGGTGAGCAGGTACAGCTTCAGAAGTAACTAATATTTGCATATGTTTACGTCTCAAAATGTCAGCAAGTTTTGGTGTAGCGTCTCAATCTTTTCCTATGTTAATGGAAACTTATGAGCAATCCTGGTTAAAGTTTATATAAGATGTCAATCTTGCTAGGGATGTTCAGATTAGGATTTCTGCCACAGATGCCGATACCAATCACCCATTAGGGCTGATCTCTGCCGATCAAATGAATGGGCTGTTTATTTTTTTATGTAGGAAAAATGCTAAAACTGGCTATGATATCTGACAAAAATAAATAAACCTAATTTAGACAAAACATACAAAAGAGCTAACAGAACTGGCAGCATTGTGAGGCGAGGGCTCAAACATGTACGGCTGTAAGCCTTCTACACCAAACCAAGCTTCTGCCGCCCTGGCGTCCTCTTCTACAACATCTTCATCCCCGCTTTCCTCCTCTAAATAAAAAATTTACAATGGAGGAGACTCATCCACGACCTCCGACACAAAACTCTCCTCTTGCATGTTTCTGCTGTCCATAGCGTTCCTTGACAGTGTCGTTTCTAAGTCACCAATTTAGTGCTACTTGGTCCCAATGTTTTTTCCCATTGGGAACCTGCTAGCACTAAGTTGCTAACTGGTTAGCAAGATGCTTCCGACAAACCAGCCACAATCAAACATGCTTGCGAACCTTTCGCCACAACAATCCTGCCCCCTTGATAAACGACCGATCACATTCACTTTATCCACTCGTGTTAAGTTGTTCACCACTCGGGAGAATTCAGAAATGCAACGGTTGGAACAGCCGATTCGTTACGACTTTAAATGTTACAGAAGAGCTTTCTGCCCCCACTGACTAAATATTCTCAAGGTCACAGGATTAGTTCCTTTAAGACTTCAGCTTAGATATTCGACTGCAACAAAGAATGAATATATTTTACACAATTTTAACACATCTTACCAGGCCTGCTTCTAAAAAAAAAACACTGTATTAACATTTTTTTTTATCCGTTTTCCAGTCTGGAGGCTTCTACAGTGCAGAAGATGCTGACTCAATCCCTGCATCAGGGGGAAAAGAAAAACGAGAGGGGGCTTTCTGTGTGTGGACAGCCTCAGAAGTCAGGGAGCTCTTACCAGATGTAGTAGAGGGCGCGGTTGGAGCTGCCACGCTTGCAGACATCTTTATGCACCATTATGGAGTCAAGGAGCAAGGGAACGTTGCACCTGAGCAGGTCTGGTTTCATTTTTAGTTTATTATGGCCGTAGCTGCTTCTGTTTAACTGTGAGCTAAATCAGGCGAAGCTGGAAGGCTGAACGAAGCGTCCTCTGCTACAGGCACTGAGGCTCAGTTCCTGTGAAGACTCTGTGTTCTCTGTTACCAGGACCCACACGGAGAGCTGCAGGGGAAGAATGTGCTGATCGTTCGCTATTCCGTTGAGCTAACAGCTGCTCACTTTGGCATCACTGTGGAAAAGGTCAATGAACTCATGACCTCAGCCAGAGCCAGAATGGCTGAAGTGAGGAAGGTTCGCCCGCGTCCCCATCTAGACACCAAGATGCTGGCTTCCTGGAATGGTACAGTCCAATTCACCAGGCATATCAATCCACAGATGGATTCTGATACTATTTTTGCCATATTACAATAACTAAAATCAGGTTATTTGATTAGGATTTTTTTTTTTCACCAAAACAAAGTAATGCTCAGATTTTTTTCTTTTCATTTTTTTTTATTAAATCTGAAATGTCTTAAACTATTGTTTTCCTCCAGTGAGATGACATTTCGTCAAAAAACATTGAATTCAACTTATATCTAAAGGCATTCTGGGATACTGGATTTGGATTTTGCTCTTTATTTGTAAAAATTCCCAAACTCTTTGAGATTGGGCAAAAAGCAATCTGTAACATCTTTCTTTTTCCCTCTGCTGCCCTGTATGTAATTCCATCCATATTCCAATCAACTGCTTCCTTCCTTTCCAACAGAAGCATCCCTGCAGCATCCTGCTGCTTCCACCAAATGTCATAATGCACTAGATACGTTCAGGGGGATGTGTAGCGTTAGTCAGCTGCCCACAGTGGAATGTTTTCTCATCTTGTTTGAACTTTTTTCTGCCACCATGACCTGTGGTAAACCGGACCACTTTCCTTTTCTGTCCTTCTTTAAACTCTTTTATTAAAAAAAACAAACAAAAAACTAAGAAGAGCAGAATGCAATGCTGATTAGAGCTGAATGAAAGTATTCCCATTCATGATGCTGCCACCACTGTGTTTAACAATAAGAATTGTCTATTCAGTGCAGGGTTGATAGCTGTTACATTTGACCTCTTAAATTTGTTTAGACTCCATTGTCAGCCTGTTCAGATTAAATTTTTGGTGAGTTTAAAGTTGGGTTCTAACCCACAGTCAGTTTTCAGAGGGACAGCCTCCTTAGAACTCCACATCTTTCTTCGGTTTGTTCAGTAATGCAGGGTTCTCAGCAGCATATTGCAGCTGAACTTCAGGCCATTATGCTAATTTTTTTAATGAGCATTAGTGGCCCTTTGATTGACATCTGGGCTCCCTCCCATACGGTTCTATGCAGACACTGGTGACGCTGTATGTGGTAAAAGTTACAGTGAAATGAGGCACTGGCTTCTAATGAGTGTAACTCTGCTTTTAAACCCATGTACCTGCTTATTTGCACTTATAGAAAAGTACCATGGAAATGGGAGCCCTGCTCCTTTTGCACTCAAACTCTGATGCTACGTTCAGACCACATTTTGCAGAAGCAGCAGAAGCAGCTAGTTTACATGCTAAGTCAATGGTTGACACACATCAAGGCGCAGCAAAAGGTCCTGCAGCGCGTTTTGAGCAGCAGGAGCAGCGCCTCACGAGTGTCTGAGCAGCTGAAGCACTACAGAAGCTGCAGCTGCTGGAGTTGGAAAAAATAAACTTTTGCTTCTCTACCCGCAAGACTAACCAATCAGAGAAGCTGATCTCGGAGCTGGCAGGGAGACAGACACAGTGTTGCTGTTGCAGTTCACTCCTCTGAAACAATTCATGTACACATAACTTAACTAAAAATGTTGAAACATTCCGGCAAAATATGTCCAATTTGATTATTCTGGTGTCTGCAGTTTGGATTACGTACATGAAAATGCTCATTTCTACTTCCAGCCGCTGCAAACAGCAGTGGCAAACCACGAAGAGGCGACCGGGCCAGAGGCTGCTATTAAACGGGATTCCCAGTGACAAAGTACCGGTGTATGGGCTCTGAGCGGCTCTGACAGCGAAATAAAATTTTAAGACAGGATGGTAATCTGGATGAACTGACTGCATGTTTTCACTTAAAAACATATTAACTACTTTTTACTCACTGATCACAGCAAATATAGCTGCCATTGTTACAGGCAAAGAAAGGATAGGGTAGCTCCGCCCAACGCGCATCAGACCAACTTTTTGACCGTGCAGCTATAGCAGCAAAGATGCTTCAGCCTCGCATCAGAACTAAACCTGTACAAGCATCAAAAATGAAGCAGCACATGCATTTTAAGCCCTTGCTCACACTGGCTCCGGTGCGGTTACCGAGCCGACGGAGACCGCAACTCCCGCACACCCCCTCTCACACCGCCCTTTTGACTACGGTGCGGTGCGGCTCTGCGGCTCCGGCAACAGGTCCGGAGATTTAACAGAAGTTCACTTGAGTTCACGTAACTTCCCGCGATAACACGGCCCAAATAAGGATATTTGCGAGAGCTTGTTGCGGAGGGCTCCGGCACGCCGCAAGGATAGCTTTCTTGCGGAATTTTCTGCAGCGCCGGAGTGTCTCGGTAACCGCAGCCGGACAGCTCAGCAGCCGGTGAGAGAGGTTTACGTCTTTTTAATGACTTGGAATCACTGCGGCGCCGCACCCACCGCACAGCAAAGGTAAGACCGGAGTCGGTGTGAGCCTGGGGTAACTGCTTCTGCTGCGTGCAGTCTGAGCGTAGCATGAGTGCACATGTGGTAACGTCCCACCAGCAGAGAGAGAGCAGCTTTGAAGCAGCCAAACTGACCAATGGTCAGAGTTTCTTTTGTTTTTATCCAATAAAACGCAGCCTTACTGTGGCTGCAGGTGGATCAGAGCAACTTCTCCAGGGCGGTCTTATAGTTTGCATATGAATAGCAGAAAAGACTGAAAGAAAAAAAAAATGGGCTTAGTTAGCAAAGAGGAAGAAAGAAGAAAGCAGGTAGCATAAGGATAAAAAATGCCTCCCCCCTACCCCCATGAAAACCCCTAGTGAGTACTCTGTAATAATGTCTATCACACGTCAACCACAGAATTATTCAAATGATTCCTAAGGTGGATTCTGTTCAGTAAATAGAGACAAATGAACAGAAATCTATCCCATACTTTATAGATCTGTATTTGTCTGCTTGTCAGATAAAGTTCCAGTAAAATAAATAATTTATGGTGTGTGGACGACATTGGGCAAACCGGAAAAGTTTCATCTTGCTAGTTTCCATAACATGGTGTTGACTTTAGCGCCTCTTTCCCTTTTTTCCCCATTACCTAAAATGTTCTTTACTAAGCACATCCATAGATAAACACTTGTCCTGAGCCACAAGTTCTGGCTGTTTAGCTGATGTCTCCTGACAGTAAGTTAGTGAGGTAATGAGGCTCTGCTATCCCAAGAACTTTCCAATTAGTCCCAAGTCTCTTCTCTCCTCTCTAATGAACAAACTCCTCCATTAATCACCTGTCCTCTGCCACAGCACTTTGAAATCCAGGCTGTGCACCGTTTGGCTTTGATACCGCACATGAAAGAGGTGTGAAGCGATAGAGGGAAAGGATGTAGCGAAGGATGAGGGAAAACTTCAAAGAAAGGGGGGTGGAAATGAACTATGTTGGGACTTTGGCGCGTCTGCACATAGGCAGCTTGGCCTGCAAGGTGATGTTTTAACATGAGCTGCACTTATTTAGTAGGGTAGTCATTAAAGCTTCCGCCCTTTCAGGCTTGATGCTGTCCGCCTTCGCTCGGGTCGGAGCTGTGCTGGGGGACGAGGCGCTGCTGGAGAGAGCGGTGCAAGCAGGCGGCTTCCTAAAGGAGCACCTGTGGGACCCCGACCAGCAGAAAATACTCCGATCTTGTTATCGCGGCGACCAGATGGAGGTGCAACAGATGTAAGATACATTGATTTGTGAAATGTTCATATCTTTTAACTTTTTGCTCTTTTACAAATGCCACCTGTAATGTGTTTTATCTGGGTTTTAAGTAAAAGACCAACACAAAGTAGAAGTATATAAATCAATTCATAGATAATAGATAAAAGGTACATTCATTTTCTCACAGTGAAAAAAGGAAACCCTACGCCTGTTTAGAAATATGTCTAGTGGAACAAACAACCTGCTTTTAAAACTTTAAGGTACCCACTTTTTTGAGTGAGGCCACACCTAGTCTGCTTCTATAACATTTCACTCTTAAGAAATATAAAGAGAAATTCTGCCTGGGGATTGAGATGTCCATGGATGAAAACAAATTGTGTGTTTCTGAGTATTTTTTCCCCATATGTTTTAGATTATTACCCTGCTGCAAAGAAAAAAACACTTCATTTACATCTTAGAGGCCACTGCATCTTATTTTAAACCTTCTGCTCCTTTAAAGAGTTAATTATGCCGAAGACTCAAACAGGGTCTTCAGAGCAGCAGGAAGCACAGAGAGCCCACAGCATTACAGGTTTACTACTCTGTTTAAGAATGTGCATCTTTTGTCTTGAGGGGTTTTAATCCCAAACGCTCTGTACAGTTAATATAGACAAACCCTGCTATTTGGGTCAACAGCACCATCTACTGTTTGTTTTATCTTTTGATTTGACTGCAAGGATACGTCAGGATTAAAACATTTTCTACTGTTAATATTAAATAGTTTAACTGGTATGAAAATGTAAAAAAAAAACTAGGTAACCTTCTGACTGATGGTTGCAATGCATGAAGTTAAAAAAGTGCTTTTTAATTTTTTTTAAGGGGCGATAACTGAGAACCGCTGTCTCACTCAAAACTCACTATAAGTCTATGTTTCTGGAAAGTTCTATTTCATTCTCACCGGCCCAAAGCTCACCGTTGTAGCCAAAGGATGTTTGTGATATTAAGACACAAAACACTTTTTTATTTTATGCCCCCCGATAAAACCTAGCGGCTAACAAGCTATTTTTAAATGTACCTGAATCTTCCTGAGGCTAGCAGAATAAAGATGCATCATCTGAACGCACCAATTGGAAGGTTGTTATCGGATTCATGTTAAATCAGATGGTCGGTTTATGCGACTGTTTATCTGATCAGCATCCATCTAAATGATGTTATCATCTAGTTTAGACCTGATCTGTTTGTGGAGGATGAAGCTGCAGCACACAACTTTAAAGGTTGTTCATTTTGTCCTGCTGCTCGTTTCCCTCAGACAGACATAACAGAATCATGGTCAAAGAACCAGGTCGAGACCATTATGAGTGATCACAAGATTCCCTGTATTTCTGCATGTTTGTTTTTACAGTACAGGTGGATGTAGAACTACTTCTGCAGTTGTTAAAGGAAACTTTAAAGAAGGAAACTTAAAGGAATAGTACACCCAAAACATGATTAGCCTTCATTTTCTACTCACCCCCATGCTGAACAACACTCTGGAGTACTTTTTTGATATCTCAAATGCATCTAGAG
>NW_015151150.1:378088-390212 GCF_000732505.1 Cyprinodon variegatus | reverse complement strand
CTCTAGATGCATTTGAGATATCAAAAAAGTACTCCAGAGTGTTGTTCAGCATGGGGGTGAGTAGAAAATGAAGGCTAATCATGTCTTGGGTGTACTATTCCTTTAAACAACTCTGCCATGTTACATTCTTTCATTTGACTTTTCTGCTGTGCTTGGAAGGTGAGGATGTGGTGACAGAAGAAATGCACAGCATTACATGCAACACGTTTTTTAAAATGATAGAAAAAGACATGCTGACAATAATCACCATAGATAGGAGGGCTTTTGTAAGTTAAAGCACTTCATAGATAAAGTTTTTTCGTTCCCCATGCCACATTTAGCGTCCGCTTACAACTCTGAGAGCATGTAAGAGTGACATACAGTACCCTTTCTTTTAATGACTAATTAATTACATCTTTCTTTCACATGTTCCATTAATCTTTGTTTTTATTTAGTAACCTATTCAAATAGGTTTCTGTTTTTGTCTTACAAATAAGTTTAATAATGTATAAGAAAAAACATATTTTTTGTGTATTTAGTTAGTATTTATTACAGCTCAAACAATAAATAGTTAAAATCTAATTTTATGCTCTTTTTTTAATTGAGGAAATACAAAACAATATTTAGCCCTTCATGTTATAAAAACATCTTTTTGATAAAAACTGTAGTTTATAGGAAAAGCAGCTGCCTAGCAATAAATTCTTGGTTAAGTTTGCTCAACTTTAGATTTATTAATTAATTAATAGCTTGCATCCCAATTTTACTTGTAAAGCTACTGATGGCACAGAGTGTGAAAGCCCAACTCTAGTAAAAGGTGTTAATAACTCAAAAGTCAATTACACACTTAATACATTTAATAAAGAGGACATATCGGACATTTACTGTTGTGCAAAAATCCCAGTTGTGATACTTGCACCCTGCTAGGCATTCCATGATTAGTGTTAGTGAGATTATGGCCAAGAAAAAACAAAAAACAGGCGCACCTCATAAGTCATAGCAAGCAGTGCATGCTGGGATGTACAGTGTGCACCTTCCTCAGGTACAAATCAGTAGCTTTAAAGATACTGTGACCTTACCCGTAAAAACCTACGTCAGTAGTAGTTTCAGCTTATTGATATATTGCCTTAACTTTCAGTTAGTTTAATTAACATTCAATTATATTACCAGATCACACCCAGTCTGTACATGTATGGTCCGCTGGGCTCCCCCTCGATTTGGCTCTTTTTTAAAACATTAGATGTCGGCAGACTAATGCTCAGAAATTTAGATAGCTGTACTTCCTGTTTCAGAGTCGTCCTGAAACCCGACAGAGAGTGATAGTAGCACCATTAGCAGTTAAAAGGGACAAAGGCCATGTGAATATTCTTATGTGTGAAGGGATTTATTATTTTAAATGTTGTCTTTTACTTTACTAACCTGTGCATTCAGACAAACTTGTCTGCATTAGACTAAAGGGCTGGTTATCCTCCTGCAGCAGTGTGTCGTAGTGAGCTTGTCGCAGATATTTTTGATTTATGGCCAATATTGAGGCGTGTGCTTTTATTCCACGGCAAAGGGCAAGAGGGACAATCACAAACTAGCTGTCGGTCTAGATCTGGCCGAGGCGGTGAGGAAGTGGGGACAGGTTTGTACGACAACGGAGGGACATGAGGGCGAAAACGAGCGGGGATCAAGGTGGAAAAAGGGTCCCAGCGTTCTGGCGCAAATCGCTCTTCTAGCTGCTCCATCTTCACGGGTCGTTTTCCACAATGGCGGTCATATAAACAAAACAAGCGGGGAAGGTACCAAACAGGAAATACGGATAGTGTAGAGCGAATGTAGATTTTACCAATCGGAGGCCTCCTGTCTGCGGTCACCCACAATTTTAGAGAGGTGCAGCAAAGTGTCTGCGGAAGGGGGGGAGGGGCACATTCGCGTTTACTGCTACACACATGCAGACGACTTGGTTTCTGCGTATAAATCAGCCTTAAGGGTTATTAAGGGCACATTATACTTCTGCAACCGCACACTTCAAATGTCTCTTGGGTCTGGTCGGTCCGTCAAGACCAGCACCATCGGTCTTGAATTTCTAAGGACGCACAGCAGTTTCCCACCAAAGCACAAGGGGGAGCCAATTCGAGAATGACGATCGAACAGACAGCCGGAAAGGCATACCAAGGAACAATCTCAGCTGTTTTTTCTCTGCGCACTTCCGCTTGAGGTCTGAGTGGGTTTGCGACCGTGGATGTTATTTAAATGAGCCTAGAAGGGGTAGATACAGAGGGTGAAAGATGCTCAGAAAAGGTCACTGGGCTGGGGCTCTTGTGACAGTTGCATTGAGGACCAAGGTCCCTGCATGCTGGTCACACTATATACCTCTGCGCCACTGCTGCACCCCAGGGGTCAATGTTTTTAAAGCACCACACATACACTTAAAGTCAAACACAGTCTCTTGTTGATCTTACACAACAACTTCCGTTGGCCTTGTTCTGCTCGCCAGCTCTGTGCCCCAGTTACTCTAAATGAGGAAGTGTAAAATGCTTTCGAATCAGCAGAAATATGTGCCAAGCGTCCCACAACCTGCTCAATACAACTTAATCAATTTGAAACATACACACATGAACAAATACACACTCTGCGCCTAAACACCCTGGCCTTGTTCCACAGCTCCCATCTCATTCATAACAGTCCAATTCAGAATGGTGTCGTCTTTGAAAATGCTTAGAAAGGCTCATTTCTCAGGCCTGGTTCAGCTTCCATGCAGGCACTGGCTGTGAGCCCATTTACCAGGTGGAATGGTTGGAGCTGAGACTAAGTGGGTTAATAGGATGTTCAGTTAGTGCTATGGATTTTCTGGGGTTCCTCTCTTGCGACTGAGGATCGAATGTCTTAAAGCAGCAGAAGCAAAGAGAAGAATAGCAGTAATGTCAGGATTGATGTGCAGTTCTGTGGATGACTTCTTTCTCTGTGACTTTAAAAGGTTTAAAAAGTGTGAAAACTCTGGTATCTGTCGTGGTCTTCATCTTTTTCTAAGGTGTAAATGGTTTACCCATAAATCATGTTTGCTCTTTACTCAGTCCTCTGCCTTTTACATATCGAATGATTACAGAGTTTAATAAAGAAGTTTATAATGTCATTGGGCCCAGGAGCTTTTATTCCAGGGCTTCAGACATGAAAAGCAGGGTATATATGAAGGGAGACAATTGCCCTGTTGTTGAACCCTAGATGAGTGCGCCAACCACAAGAGGTCTCTCTATATATAGCATCCCTGCTCCATGGCAGTGGCACACTGCACTTCACCTTATGATGCCTCAAGTGAGGCTTTATTAAAAAGTTTAAGATTTCACCTGAACTACATAACTTTCTTGGCATCTTCTTTTAGGTTAAATCCCGATAAGTTAGTCCCACAGGCTGCAATTAACGCATGGTCTGAAGGCCACCAATGGGCATGGTCTGAAGGCCACGATTTTGAAAAGACATAACAAACATAACAGGAGAAGGCAGCACACAACTGCTGATTTTCCTGTGTTGAACAGAACTTAGAAAAATCCACTGACTGTAAATTTTGGACCTAGAAATAAAGCTGTACACAAACAAAGATATAAAACACAGCGTTAATGATCGTAATCTGATAAAAACCCAAGAAAAACCAAAGAAAAACAAAAGAAAAACGGCAAACTTTGAATGATTTTGGAAAGTGAAGCACAGTTTTTATTATATCATCTTTTCTTTTATCTAAACTGAAAACACCTAAAGCTTTAAGATTACTGGAGCTAATTTGATCCCTGATATCCGTTTTGTTTGCACCTACTAACCCTTTTGGTGCCAGGCTGAACCACCTTCAGAACTAACTCAATTCTACATGGCGTAGACCCCACAAAGTATCTGATATCATCAGATATTTGATGAAAATTCACTCATGACTGATGCCAGTCTTCTGCTCCATCACATTCTAAAGCTAATCTACAGATCATTGCCAACCAACAGCCTGAAACATTGCTGTGCAACAAGCTGTGGATCATAACCATGAGCATACCCCTAAATAAGTTTAAATATGGGTTTAGGTTATCAAATTAATTTTTTAAATGAAGCATCCACTTCAATCCCATAGAAAATGTGTGGACAGATCTGAACTGTGTCTGAACAGATCATTGGTTCGGAGAGTCAGGGTGAACAGTGTGAGTTCCTTGGGTTGCCAGTGAATCATCCTTAAACACTCAATATGTGGGCCAGCTTTTCATGCTTCATTAGAGATCTGCTGGAAGCATTGCAAGGAAGGAAGTGGAGTCAAAACATCCAGAGGAAATTTACTGATGATCTGTATGACGGAACGTCATGTTTTAAACCAAATGTGATGCAACGTTTTGGCACCCTGCCATTAATCCATCCAACCATTTTCCATCACGCTTATCCCAAGCGGGGTCACGAGGGGTGCTGGTGCCTATCTCCAGCTGTATATGGGCGAAAGACAGGCTACAGTGCCATTAACTGAAGGAAAAAATAACTTGTGCAGCAAAAATCAGCCACTATTGGTCTAGCGACCACCACGTACAAGACCTCTGACCTAAAGTATGCAAAGAGATATCCCCCACACCATCACACCTCCAACAGCCCGAACAGTTGAAGAAAGCCAGGATGGATCCTTGCTTTCCTGTTTTCTCGTTATTTAAACTAAAGTCTAACCCCACCATCTAAATTTAGTAACTGAAATTAAAATCCATTGGAGCAGGAAATGTTTCCCAGTTATCCTGTTTGAATCCAGGCCTCAGTTCCATATTTTTAGAGGACCGGAGTAGCACCTGATGTGGTTTTCTGAGAGTCTACATGCTGTCAGTCATAGATGGCAGTATCTTGGTTGTAATGAGTGTTTGAATTTGCCTTTCTGTCTGTCAGGTCAGTTAAGTATTAGAGACAGGAGGAGTCAGAATGGGTATAACAAGGTTAAATAAATACAAATCAACCCTATTTTCCTCAGAACAAACGTTGGTTTCTTTTGTTCATTTTTTGACCATATGTAAGAGGTGGTTCAGTGTTAAAAAATTCATTTAAGCTATAACCCTATTCAAACCAATTAGTTTAAATTATTTTGGTGTTTATTTCAACAACTATTTGAAAGTATAAAAATCTGATCAGGTCCCCCCTTCAAGCATCTACCTTCTTCCAACCTTATTATATCCATTCTGATGCTTCCTTCATCATTTTCTCCATGGAGATGACTTATTTCTCATCCCGCTGCAGGATGGCTCCTTGGTTCTTTATGACCTCTCACATTAATACACTTCATCTCCTCCAAATCGCTCCCTGGTTTTTCACCCTCTTGACCAGCAGCCATCAGCCTCTCCTGACCCAGCACTATCTGGCTTCCTGTCACAGTCCGTCCTCATGCACTCACTCATCTGGAGGTACTGCTGTGAGAACTTGAAGGACAGGGATAGTGGAAAAACAACAGTTTATAAAAAGCGGTGACTCAGTGGTATCCGTGGGAAAAAGTAAATCCGTATTAGCGGTAAACCTTTGTGTCGGACATGGAGGCTGATTGACAAAGATAAAACTGACAGCTCCAAATGAAGAATTTAAAGAAGAGATGGACGCTTATTTTGACATTCTTGTTGACTAAAAATAATTTCTAATGTTAAGCTGTGATTAAATATTCATCAGCCTATAATTTTAGATTCTCATCTCTTTACAAGTTAGTTAAACTGACAGAGATAATCAATATAAATAACATCCATCCATTTTCCATCACACTTATTCCAAGTGGTGTTGCGAGGAGTAGTGGTGCCTATCTCCAGCTGTCTACGTGCGAGAGGCGTGGTCCACCCTGTACAGGTCGCCAGTCTATCATAGGGCAACATAGGGACAAACAGGACAAACAACCATTCACACTCACGCCTAAGGAGAATTTAGAGAAGCCAATTAGCCTAACAGTTATGTTTTTGGACTGTGGGAGGAAGCCTGAGTACCCAAACTCCATACAGAAAGACCGCAGGCCGTGAATCGAACCCGGAACCTTCTAGCTGCAAGGCGCCACTGAGCAGCTCAATATAAATAACATCTATATGAAAAATTTATAGCAACCCCTCCCTTTTAAAGGCAGGCACCTTGATTGAAATCAGCTGCTACTTCAGTTCCTAATCCTCTTCCAGGGAAAATTAAATATTCTTAGTTGTCATGAAGATTAAGCTGCCGCTGTAACAAGGATTATATTTGGAGGAGTCGAATCAAAGAGTAATGGTGGTAACACCATACTTTTTTCTTAGTTAGCGGTACTGGTGTATAAAATAGCCAGAAAGTTTAAGAAGTTTAACTTAAACCTGCAGTTAGATGGTTGGTTGTAGTTTAGTCTGTCCTAAACTTTGACCTTAATCTTGTTGAAATTGTGGGGATTTAGTTGAAAACTGGGGTTTCATTAGAACACAAAACTCAATAAATCAACAAACTAGGTCAGAGTTAATTTATGTGAACTTTACCAATAGTGCCAGGTAGTATAGCTCAGATATCCAGTAAAAAATGTGCTGAATAAAAAACATGATGAAGTGCTATTAAGCGGGTTACGGGCCTATTTAACAGTGTCTGTACTGTATGTAAAAGGTTTGTTTCTGTGTCGATAACAGCAAAGCAACAATAAATGTAATCTTATGCAACAATTGATTGTTTTTAAAAGTCTGACATTTCAAATAATGCCCTTCACAGGTGTGGATAATCTCTGCTGCATGCTTTTGTCACTGATAGTAATTCTTTCTATCTCCCATGAGCTCCTGATTATTTTACAACCGTCTTAAGAATTATTGAAGCTTGATTTGTTTTCTGGCTTGTTTATAGTAAAAGTTTTATTCTCTTCAGGCTGTTATTGTATAAGCGATGAAAAACTAAACTAGTTCACCAGTGGAACTCATCACAGTGCTTTGCTTAATCTCCCCAACAATAAATACTTAATGGTGGATGTCCTCATTCCCATTTTTTCTTTCAATTCCCTGATTCTCTTTTTTTCCTCTGTGTTGCAAAGATCACCACCCATCTGTGGGTTTCTGGATGATTATGCTTTCATCATTTGTGGCCTGCTGGACCTGTATGAGGCCACGTTTCAAGCAGAGTGGCTGCAGTGGGCCGAGGAGCTGCAGACCAGGCAAGACCTGCTGTTCTGGGACGAACAGGGTGGAGGCTACTTCTGCAGTGACCCGAGCGACGGGACGGTTCTGCTGCGACTGAAAGAGGGTATGTAAGAACCAGACTTGATTTTAGCCTAATTTTAGATATATATATGCTTAAAAAACACATTTCTGCTCCTAAAATTATTAAGTCAGGAAGGTCATGCGTGTCTGTCGTCACTGCCGTTTAAAGGTCATTAAGAAGCAGCATATGTTAACTTTAATTAATTAAATAACTCATGAGTTTTTAGATGTATGTGGTCTGTAATATAAAAATCTAAATTTGACATGTTTTATTAACAGCTCTGAGTGCGTCCTGTAGTAAAGTTATTTTTATTCTATACTTTGTAATGCAACTCTCTAATGTCACTAGTTTGTCAGCTCTGCACTGCCATAGAGCAAAGATGTCTGCCACCGTACTGTAAAGGCTTTCACCCTGTAGATAAGGATCAATTCAATTCAAAAATACTTTGTTAATCCCAAAGAGAAATTAAATGTTGCAGTAACTTGTATGTTATTTTTTAACCAGTTTTTGTAGGTGTTGATAGCTGTAAGCAGGAAGGATCTTCTGTAGTGGTCTGTCTTGCACGAGATCTAAGGAAGCTTCTGACTGAAGACACTCTGTTGTTTTTTGTTGTCATTCAGCGTCAAATGATTGTTTCCACACCATGCTACAAAGCGGTTCTCCATGCCACGGTTGTCCATGCTACGACGCTCCCTTTACTCAGCTTCTTGTCAGTCTTTGATTTATCCATTGACTGCAGAGTCATCTGTGTATTTCTGCAGAAGACAGGGCTCTTTCTGGTACTGGAAGTTAGACATGTACAGAATAAAAAGGAACTGTGTCCATCTTGGTTTTACTGCAGATACTTTTTTACTATTGTGGAGGTTTCTAGAGGGGATCCTTCTGAGGAGAACCCAATCCCCTTATCCATGTACAGTTACAACTGCATGTGTTGTCACAGTTTACAGTATGTTGACCTTTGAGTGGTTTGCTTGCAGCAAGCAGGAGAGGTCATACCAGCAAACCGAGAGCAGGAAGAGAGGATGTACAAAAAGTAACGTGTTTGAGTAGAGGAAATGATGAAACAGTGCTACCCTGCAGCACTCTCCGCCATAGCCCCTTACATACGGCCACTTTAAAACTGTCCTTTTTCTCATGGTTGATACTATGTCAATCCCTCGTTTTACATTTACATGTAATGTCTTTAATATACTAAACGATCAGAAATTTCCACCTCCATAATGAACTCTTTGATCTCACCTTCTGCTTCTTCCTTTAGGAAGAAAACTATGTTTTATACCTAAACTGTTTATTTAGAACTACAGCATCTCATCACTCAGGTAGCAATAAATTTTGTCAACCTCATTTAAAGTTGTGGAGAAATCTAAAAACGACGAAAGTCTTTGTAAAAGAATAAAGTCACTTTCTCACTGAAAACCGTTTTTTCAAAACCGGGTTGACCCGCTAACAGTCGGCTTTTTGCTCTTTTGCCATTTCACTGAAAAGCCGAGTCAGACCCCCAACTGGGAGCTGCGTGACCACTGTCGCCCACAACTGCGTGTCTGACGACGGCATCATGCTGGGTGAGCGTTAATGATGTCGAAAATTCTTCCCAATAATGCTCCTTATTTATTGAAGGTAAACAGAGTTTTTTTGGCTTTTTAGATCAGATGAAACTGACACGGTGTTGACCTCTGTACATTGTGCTCCATGGTGTTATATAATTTAGCGACTCAACCCGTTGGTGTTCCCACTGCATGCCGATCAGAGCCGAGGGTCGCTTGGCTGCGTCTTTTTCAGAAGCAGCCATTCGTTGGTCGCTTGCCGAGTCGTTTGACCCGGGTACACGTGTCAGTGAGCTGTTGTTTCCGGGTTTAAACAGGGTTATCTTTTGCCAAATAGAAATGGGTATAAGAGAACTTATTCTAAGTTTGCAAGGATCCCATTAAACATAAAGAAAGTTCTTTAGGTAATTCAGACTGATATTTACATTTCTGGCTCACTTGCATAAAGAAAACTGTGCACCACCCTAATTATTCCTTACCTAGTAGGACACAGTTTAGATTGCATCATGCTGTGGAGATACTTCTCATTTCTGAGTAGAGACGAGGAAAGTGGGAACAACCAGAGTAGAACCTAAGTGAGGCTTCAAAAGATTTAAGATGGGGTTGGAGGTTCAGGAGTGCACCTCAATCACTCACAACCACAATGAAGTGGCTTAGATTATAACATATCTACAGGTTTGAATTCCCCTGTTAAAGTTCAGCTTAAGCCCTGTGAAGACAATTAATTAGATCTGAATTGATGCTCACAAATCAATTACAGGTTTGTTTACTTTTTTTTTCTAAAGATTTTGTGGGACTATTGGCCTTTATTTGCAGTTATTACTCAGGAGAACAGTCAGTCATGCAGTCAAGGTGCAGAGTTTAGGAAATCAGACAAACAGCTGCATTCACGATTTATCACCACTGCATGTCATACATGCCGCCTGCTCTGCCTCATGAATCTTCAGTTGGAGAAATTGTGCAAAGAAGGCCAAAAGTTGATCAGAGATCCCCAACCCTACTCCTCTAGTACCCCTGCCCTGTGTCTTTTACAGAAACAGCCATTTAAAATGACCCCTCCCAGTCAAACACCAGGCGAATGGCAGCCAATTTACCTGCAACTCCCAGCAAAATGCCCCCCAACTTACAGCTACAAGTGACCCCCTCCTTCTCTGGGGCGTGCATATATTTTTACTCTGACTCCACCCTGTCCCTAAATTACAGGGTCTGACTAGGCGTTAGATCTTAATGTCCATAAATGATGACAGAAAGAATATTTTAGTATAAAGATTGATGTTTAAAAATGAACTGTACGGGACCAGCCAAGGGCCCATCAAGGAACATGGGTAAATTTTGAATGGCTACTACTGTAGGCGTCTACTTCTTGCCACACGCCTAACTTAAACAGATTTTTATTAACAGGTTTCTGCAGCTCTAGAGGGCATGCAGAGGGTCATTGAGGAGTACTGGACCATCTAAAACATACAGGGTAGGGGATCCCTAATGTTGGCATAGATATACCCCAAAATATTACCTTCTGTACTTGAATTCTGCATATCTCATAAGTCTATTTACGTACAATTCAGGCCATGAATAGTTTTCATGTTACTCGCCAAGTGTACACTACCTAGCACTGCTCTATTTCATAGAATCCCAATAAAATATGTCAAAGTTTGGGTTTGTTGACAGCTTGGCGTCGTTGATAGTGTGGATTTTCTTTTTCTGTGTCGATGTTGCATTAGAATTTCATGAGAACTGCTTGAAAAACTGCCTGCATCAGCTCACTGTAGGGGTTTGCTTCAGCTTGAAAAAAACAAAAAAACAGGATTGATGGACAGGTAGATGATGAACTCCTGCTGCAGTGGACCTTTGTGGCTTGACCAGTCTGAAGGACGGTATAGCACATAACACTGAGTGGATCTGGGTTGTAGGGGCACTGCAGATGGTCATGAATCAGTTTGGATTACACCAACTGTTTGAAAAGAAGATAGGAATAAAGAAATGAGATTGTTTTTGTCAGTTGTTCACAAATTAATTCATCTGTCATGGATGTGGTGCTTCTCTGCCTTTACCCTTCACCATATTGATTGTCCTAAACTCAAAGGATTTGGAAGCCTTTACTGTAATATCCCTGTCACTTTCATTCATTTGCTACACCTCAAGAAAATAGACTTCCAGCAACAGATAGATAGACTTATAGGGGACTAAATGAAGGAATATTGAGCTCCTCCATTCACCCCAAGAACACTACAGCCGTCACTCATTCAGGCTGAACCTCTCTCCCATAAAAAAGCCCTAGTAGACTAATGCCCTAACTCTCTTGCTGCTTTGATCACCAGAGCTGTCAAACACGTCTCCAGTCTGTCTCTCAGTCCATCTGCCTCTGACAGATTGGAACAGAACTGCAAAGTACAGCAGGAGTCTGGAATCCACTTCCTGACTCTGCTGCTGTCTCATTTCATCTCCTTCTACTAGCCTCATCATTTTCCTCTTAATCTCTAACCTTTCCTTTTCTCTTGTAACCCCGTATTATGACATATTTTTCAATCAATCAATCAACTTTATTGTCAAGATGGATCTTTTAGTTATTTCAAGATATATTTATTCATTTCTATATATCATAATGTGATTGTATTTGAAGGGGCAGTTTTCTCTGTGTCAGAACTTTGAGGAATGGCTGAAGATTGCAACCAATCCATTGGAACTGCAGCACCTGCTAACTAGTGTAAGCTAAAATGCTACATTAGGGCTAAAATATACAGCACTTCAACTCTGCCGCTATTCCATGGCATAGTGATAGGCACCTAGACTGTCAATAAACTATAGTCACAAACCAGCCTGATAAACCAGACTAAATCGGAAGATTGCTGATGAGAACAACCTGTTGTCTTTCAACCAAGTCTGTGCCGATTGGCCAATGCTCTGACCAATGAGCGCAACTGACTGTGACGTAGTAAGCGCGCCAGAAAGCTGGTGGGGGAGTGTAAACAAACAGCCTGTCGGTAAAACGGCGAATATGTCCCTCTTAAAAATTAATGAGCGTAGAGCCTCTTCCTGCTCACGTTTCAAAGAAAACCCAAAGTCTAATCCTTCCAAAACTGAGTCAAACCAGAACTGTTCAATAGTTGTTGGCATCTTCCTTGTTGTGCTTTCTCCAGCGTCACGCAGCTTTGTCGTCATGCCCTTAAAACCCCGTCCACTTTGCATCCAGACATTGAAAACGCATCTCTGCGTCATGATTGGCCAGCCAGTTCTAGGGCCTGAGGCATTGATCGAGGCTAGACCACTCCTATATATATCTATATATATATATCTATATATATATATATAGATATATATATATATATCTATATATATATATATAGATATAGATATATAGATATATAACTGTTTTCTCACCCCTCGTGGGGTGGTATGTGTCATCCTCAAGCTCGGGTCCTCTACCAGAGGCCTGGGAGTTTGAGGGTTCT